>NW_016107889.1:707906-712493 GCF_001604975.1 Cebus imitator | reverse complement strand
CTCCCAGGTTCAAGAGATTCTTCTGCCTCAGCCTCCCAAGTAGCTGGAATTACAGGCATGGGCCACTATGCCTGGCTAATTTTGTATTTTTAGTAGAGACAGAGTTTCACCACATTGGCCAGGCTAGTCTCAAACTCCTGACCTCAGGTGATCCACCCACCATGGCTTCCCAAAGTGCTGGGATTACAGGCATGAGCCATTGTGCTCAGTCATACCTAAAGGTTTTTCTGTACATCACGAACTATAACAAGTGGAGATGTAAACCAACCATAGCTCACCACAGTGCCAATCACTGAGTTTTGACCAATCAAATGTAACCAACTGTTCGAAATGTGTTGAAATAAGGCAAACACTAAGCTGTAACCAATCCAGTTGTTTCTATACCCCACTTCCATTTTCTGTACATCACTTTCCTTTTGCTGTCCATAAATCTTCCACCATGTGGCTGCACTGGAGTCTCTTTGAATCTGCTGTGATTCTGGGGACTGCCCGACTCACAAATCATTCATTGCTCAATTAAACTCCCTTAAATTTAATTTGGCTGAAGTTTTTCTTTTAACATGACCAACGCTAGCTTCAGAAGCAACAGCCTCACATGGACCACTTAACCAGATCCCACAGTAGCATAACATCAAAGTACTATAATAAATCCTTTAGTTTATATCAATTATAGTAGGTCTTTTACTCTGCCCAAACCTTGGAATGTATGGGAATGATATATGCAAGCTGTATAAGTTTCTGATGTAGCTTACAGTGTTGTGTTTCTGATGTAGTGGTTAATTCATACTACCGAGTTTGTCCTTGTTGCTTTGTTTTGTTTACCTTTAAAAGGCAAAGAAAAAATCATTTTTGCTTGTGGCAATCTTCTTTCATCTTTGCTCCTGTAATGTGCTGCTTCTGAGCATAATTTAGCATTTCAAGTTATAATTAAAATGGCAATGCATTTCAAAATGCTGAAACTAAAAGTGAAACTAAAAAGCGGGGTGTTCCTTTGGCCTAGGACTTCATATGAATCAAGTAATTTCCTAAATCTGTTCTTACTTAACCTGCTGTCTCTCTATCTCTGTGCTGATTTAGAAAAGATTATTTTATTTTTTAAAGAATATGAAAATGACTATCAAAATGAGCACAAAGCAATCTGCTTAATTATTGGTGGCAGAATGTACAATATACTCAAAGCAAAATAAATCTGATTAAAGACTTTCTGAATAAACCCTGTCTTCATCTTGAGCTTAGCTAAAGTATCCCTGGGAGATTACAGACAGCAGGAGCAACTACAGCAATTCCACAGATCATTTGGTCAGATGCTTTCTTCTAACATTGTTTTGTGGTTTCTTTCTTTCTTTATTTCTTTTTTCATTTAAAGAGGAGAAAAATAAAAGCTTGGAATCTCAGGGGATGGTAATGTTATTCTCTCCCATCAGGATGTAGAAGAGCCTCTGGGGATCCATTAGATCCCTGGTTCTGGAAGGATATGACTGTTAAACTAACTGAATCTCATGTATTAATCCACCTGTACTTCCTCAGAAAGCATGTAGGTTGCTGGCCTGGTTATTCTGTTCAGGAATTTCTGCTGCATACTGTTTATGAGATGCCTCAGAGCCAGGCCCAAAAAATATTAGGACAATCTGCCCAGCATGAACAACCTTCAGGAAAATGAAGGAGACATTTTAATTTTTCTCTTCCTATTCATAGTTTATCCTCATGTACCCATGCTGCATTGGGTAGGCCAGGTGTGCTAGGCAGAATAATGTTCCTCCTCCCCAGAGATGTTCACATCTTCATCCCTGAAACTTGTAACTATTTTACGTTATATGGCAAAAGAGACTGGAGGTTGCTGATGGAACTAAAGTTGCTAATTAGCTGGCAAGATTATCTTGGATTATCTGGGTTCAACATAATCACATGGGTTCTTATAACTGGAGGAGTGCAGTAGAAGAAACAGAACTAGTGAGATGGCAGCATGAGAAAGACATGACTCAGTGCTGCAGGCTTTGAAAATGGAGGAAGAGGGCCACAAACCAAGGAAGGTGGACAGTCTCTAGAAGCTGAAACAGGCAAGAAAATGGATTCTCCCCTAGAGCTCCAAAAGGAATACGGCCCTGCTAATACCTTGATTTTAGCTCAGGAAGATGTTTTTTGGACTTCTAACACCCCAAACTGTAAGAATAATAAATTTCTGATGTTTTAAGAACAACTAAGTTTGTGGTAATTTATTACAAGCTTGCAGCAATAGAAAACAAATACCTGAGGCAACAATTTTCAACATCCAGCGATTTCTGAGCTAACCATCAAAATGGCCATGTAAAGGCCTCTTTTCTGACCTTTTATCTTTCTTCCTTTTGTCTGCTCTCTTTTGTTGGAATTGTAACAGCCCTTTAATTTCCCCTGTGAACTCTGTTTGCTCATACCATCTTAGACCCAGGTTCATAAGTCTCTTTATAATTTATTTTCATCTCCCTCTTGGCCTTGTCTCTCTTCACCCAATCCATTCTGTGCTGTCATATGCCCTCTTGCTGACATCAAAGACCACTGGGTTTTGTCCATCTCTTTTTCCCATGCCAAGATTCAACACACAGCTCTGGTCCTACTCTCCTACTGTATTAAAAATCGTATTACCTCAGTGCAGTTTGCTTATTAAATGTCAGAAAATCAAGTCGATTAATCTAATTTACACTGAGTGCTCTTCCTTCAGCCATCTAAGCAGTACTTGTCGCAGAAGAAGGGAATGATCTATGTGTTTAGCAGGATGAGGAAGTATGGCATTAAAATATAAAAGTTGCTTGCTTTCAACCCACCAGCATGTTATGACTGTTAAAAACAGATCATTTGTCTGATTTCAGGATTATATCTTCAACTTTGTTCCCTCTTTGAACTTTATGAGACCAGGGAAATTATTTATTCTGGTATCATATGCTTCTTAATTTCCATGCTCATTATATCCTAAAATTCTTTCTCCTTTTGTCTTTATATGGTACCAAACCTGGGTTATCACCTTTATTTATTCATACAGTTATTCATTCAACAACATTCAATAAACACCTACTCCATACAAGGCACTGTTCTGGATGCAGAGACTATAGTAGTTAATCAATCTTGAATCTCTCAAACAAGTAGGTATTTTTCCCAAAAGGACAAGGAGTGAAATAAATTTTTTTTTCAAATTTTTTTAAATTTTAAGTTCTGGGACAAGTGTGCTGAGCAAGGAAAAGTATTTTAACCACAAAGAACTGTATAGGCAAAACCACGGTAGCACGGAACAGGTACAGATGACTAGGGAACTTTAAAATTTTGTTCTATTTACAAATAGATCATAAAGGTATGGGGGAAAATGGCAAGATATAAATCCAGAGAAATAAGAAAGGGACATCACTGAAAGTGATACGAAGGTGTTTGGCTTTTGTCCTATGAGAATCTATCAAAAGTATTAAGCAAAGGAATGACATGGTTAAATTTGTAAGAGTGGTTACATTAGCTGAAGTGTGAAGAATAAATTGGAGGGAAATACTCATCAGTAAATTATTCTAATTACATGGGAAAGAGAATATGAAGTCTAAAAGTAAGGCAGTAACCATAGCAATGGAGGGAAGAAGACAGGTTGAAGATGTGTTCTAAATGTTGGCAAATAATTAGATGTCGACAGATGAATGAAAAGGAGTTTTCTAAGAATCCAAGAGATTTGTCTTGAGTGATTAATATGATTAAATATTTTTTTAATATTTACTGAATGCCTATAATATACAAAACACAAAGCTATAAAGATAAAAATCTAACTCTCATGGAGTATATTGCCCATTAGAGAAAACTGACATATAAACAGATAATTTCAGAAAAATATGGCATATATTATGCAAAAAGTCTATACAGATGCCATGAGAAGTCTGAAGCAGGGCACATAGCCTTACTCAAAATCTCCAGGAGGAAATTGTTGGTGAGAGTGTGTTGAAATTTTCTATATGGAGAAATGTGGGAAGGAATGGTACAACAAATCTAAGTCAGCACACTATTTACAGAGAAGTATGTATAATTTGTTAGTAGTAGACTATACAGAAGGAGTGAGAAATTTCAAAAAAAAAAAATGATGCTTTAGAATCACATAGAGGCCAAATCATGAAGCATCTTATAAATTATGATAAAGGAATAAACCTTTATTCTCTAGAAGATAAGGATCCATTAAAAGTTTTAAATATGGGCATATAATGGTCAGATTATTTTAAAATGATCAACCTGACCACTAAACACAAGACAAAAAGTGGAGAATGGAAAGGCAAAGGGAAAACGAAAGATGGTAGGATCATTCTCAGGTTGCATTATTAGAAGCCTAGGTAGATGATTATGCAATTTAGTAAAACAAGTAGTAGATGATGAATTCAGATACGGTCACATTTAGACTAAGGTATTGGAGGTATGCAACAAGTAGTCAGGTGTTTGAGATGAGCCTAGACAACATGGTGAAATCCTGTCTCTACTAAAGTTACAAAAAATTCGCTGGGTGTGATGGCACGTACCTGTAATCCCAGCTACTTGGAAGGTTGAGACAGGAGCATCGCCTGAACCTGGGAGGCAGAGGTTGTAGTGAGCCGAGGT
>NW_016107889.1:703600-707413 GCF_001604975.1 Cebus imitator | reverse complement strand
AGAACTGGGGAAGAAGATTGAAGAAGAGTGGCTATAAAGACAAAGGAACAAAAGCAAAACTGGAAGCCCAGGAAATAGAATATTTTGAAACAAAGATGGAGTCGAAATCAATTTCGAACACAGCCGAGAAAGGCAATACATTAAAAATAGAGAGATCACTATTGAATTTGTCAGCTTGGTGATTATTAGCCACCTTAGTAAAAAGCCTTTAGTGGAGTGGTGAAAAGAGAAGCTAAATTGTAATGCATTGAGGATTGCATCACAAATGAATAAATAGAGAAAGCAAATAAAGAATACATTTTCAAGAAGCAAGGTTTAAAAAGCAAAGACATAAAGACAGACAGACCAATATGAAATTAGTAGAGACAGAAAAAGCATTAAGAAATAGCATAATGAAGAAATTGAATAATGAATAACTAACTCATCCCAGAAGAGGAGCTGATTCTAAATGTGATCAAAAGCCAGAGTATGGGACTAAACTTGATTTGAAGAAAGTACACATCTTTCACTGAGAATCAAAAAAAGAAGAAAAACTGTGGGGCAAGGAAAATATGGTAGAGGAGGAAAGCCAAAAATCTGGAGAAAACTCATATCTGATAACTTTAATTCTCTTAATGAAGTAATGCAACATCATCTGCTGATAGGTGGATACAGGACTTAACAAGACTAGGAAAATTTTCGTGCAATCACTGAAAGAAATGATAAGAAAAATGATGTCCAAGAAGTATCAAGAATCCAACTGAGATTGATGGTCATGAATCTTTGGAAGGTTTTTTTCTTGCAGTACAAAGACGCTCTGGGGCAAGACTAGAGAAACAGATTGTGAGACCAATTCCAGATGATTTGTCCAGGAAGATTCAATGACAGAATAGTAATGTAACAAGTGGTGGTATCACTCACTGAGATAGGATATACATTTCCCTCAACTTATTCTTTCTCCAAGGAGTTACTTTAGAGTAGTAGAAAAAAACAGCATATTGAAGTGTCAGAGACCAGGGTTATATCCTAACATGTACTAACTCTGAGACCTTGGATAAATCACTTCCCAGGCTTCAGTTTCTCCAACTAATCACGATGGGTTTAGATAACTTCTAAAGCCCTTTTCAGCTCTGACATGCTATGACTCTGAACTATATCATAATTCCCAGAATCAGGATCAAGAAAGTCTCATAAACGCATAGTGTGAACATACTATACTGCCAGGCTTGGACGGTGCAATTTGGCCAGATTTTCTCATGACTGCCTCTTCACTGATCCAGAACCTCTAAATCCAAACATAAAGACACAGGTCACTACAAACAACATTCAAAGTACCCAATGCCTTTCCAACATAGGACAATTACATGGCTCAAGTTTAAGCATGTTTGACAAATTCAGAAAGGTCCCAAAGCACATACCCTTTACTCAGAAACAAAGGCTAAATGTTCCCTTTTACTTATGAATGCCAATGCATTTGTGCTGTCTCCAGGCCTCTAATCCTATTGTTTCATAGACACTAAATTTATCCTAAAAGCTAAAGTTAGAAAAGTAATATCCTTAACATTTAGGCTATGAGAAACAAAATGTTTTTTAGGTTTCTGGCTTCCATGTAATTTATCAAGGCATTTCAAATTTAACCTGACTTGAAATTCTAAGCCAAGAGGATAAGCATTAGCGCTGATGTCACATATCTCTTAAATCGCATAAACCCTCTGATGGATTTGGAAAAAAATATATCTTCCTCAAATGTTTGAAGGACTAGATATTTTCACCTCTAAAGTGCTAAGGTAAAATTCTGAATGCATGTCTACTACTGCTAAAGCAAGTCTTTGTGATCTTGGTTTGATTTTAAAATGTATTTGTCTTGAGTGAAGTATTTCCTGAATGAACTTGTTCATTGTTCTTCTACATAGACTGGTCCTCTATAATCTGTCTCAGCCAGGACTCACACCTGCCTCCAGTCAAGCCTCTATCTGGTCCACACATTCATTTATTTACTTAATCCATCAACATACATTATGAGAGCTTATGATGTGCTAATAAGCTATTGAGCCAAGACTAGGTACTGAAAATATGTAAATAAATATGATATTGCCATCAAGGTATACACAGGCTAGTGGTAAATACAGGCATAGAACTATATCATTACATTAGAGAGAAGATTCATAATAGGCATATGCTAAAGAATTAAACTAACTTGGGTTTAAATACTGGGTCAGCAATTTTTAGCTGTCTGACCTTGGGCAAATTGCTTGTAATGCTTTAGTCTTAAGTTTTCTATATATTAAAAAAACACCATATGGGGGCTTACTTCAGAGCACTGTAGTAAGGATTAATGTTTTACACATAATAAGTCCTTAATAAATGGTAACTACTTCTATTTTTATTAATACAGTGGTAAAAATAATAACAACATATATTTTTTCTCGAGATATGACTGAAGGAAAGTTTTATCCCATTTGAGTGATAACCTAAAAAATAAGCATGTTTTCCTACAGAGATAGGAAGGGTTAAATATTCCAGTTTGTGCAAAGACACAGAGATATGTGAAAACATTTGGTATGTGTGGGGAAGAGTTAATAACTAAGTTTTGGACGAGTTGGAGAAACGGGAGTCTGAAAATGTTGCTTTGCAATAAGGGGTCATTTGCTTTCCAGTATTGTACAATAAGATCATATGAAAATAGAGGTGGATCCAAGATGGCCGTTTAGGAACAGCTCAGGATTGCAGCTTCCAGTGAAAGTGCAAAGGGTGAGTGGACGCCGCATTTTTATTGCCCACAGACTAGGAAATTCCCAGGCGGAGGAGCTCCACGGGTCGCCAGCGTGGCTGTTTCAGCCAGTGCGGCTGTGTCGGCCAGCACCGCTGCTTTGCCTCGCGCGGCTGCTTTGTCGGCGCCCCGGAGCAGCAGTTCTCCATACAAAATACACTGGTCTGAGTGCCCTTTTGGCTGGCAATTGGAGCCATCGGAAGTAACCCATTCATCTGTTTAAAAAGGGGACTGAACAGGGAACCAGAACAGTAGATTCCAGGGCAAAAGAAGCGCCACGAATCTCAGTGCCACTGTTTAAGCCAGTGCAGTGAGTCGCCACACGGGAAATCACACAGATCCCGACACCTCTTCAACAGGTGACTGGAACACCAACTTAAAAAAGGCTCGGAGGCAGGGAGCCAGGCGATCAGGCTCCGCTGGTCCCAACCCCACAAAAGAACAGCAATCAGAAACTCTCTGGATTGAGAGTTTCACAGCAGGCACAGCTGAACCCGGTACGGTCCAGCTCTGTGGGGGAGGGCCGTCCGCCATTACCAAGACACTTCACCACTAGGGAGGTAGTCAGCCAATGCAGAAGCAGCCTGCCGTTGCCAAGGCAACCCACCATTGCTGAGGCAGCCTGCCACTACAAAGAGACTCCGCCTTAACAGAGGCAGACCACCATTGCTGAGCCATGTTCTAACTACACCCATATAAACAGGACTGCAGGGAAGTTCACTCGGCAGCTGGGTGGAGCCCACAGCAGCTCTGCAAAGCCTCTACAGGCAGACAGTGACTAGGCTGCCTCTTTGCTGGGCAGGGCAGCCTGAAGGAAAAAAAAAGAAGGCAGCAGCACAATGGAAACTCATAAATAAAGCCCTAAATCCCTGGGACAGAGCACCTGGGAACAAAAAGCGGCTTATGAGTCCTGCTGCAGCAGACCTAAACGTACCTGCCCAGCAGCTCTGAATGAACAACGGAGCTCACAGCTCAGCATTTGAGCTCCTATAAAGAATAGACTGTCTCCTCAAGCAGCTCCCTGACCCCTGTATATCCAAAGAGCCACCTCATAAAGGAGAGAT
>NW_016107889.1:700953-702668 GCF_001604975.1 Cebus imitator | reverse complement strand
AAAGTCTCCAAGAAATGTGGGACTATGTGAAAAGACCTAATCTACGTTTGATAAGTGTACCTGAATGCGGCGAAGAGAATGAATCCAAGCTGGAAAATACTCTTCAGGATATCAACCAGGAAAACTTCCCCAACCTAGCATCGCAGGCAAACATTCAAGTCCAGGAAATACAGAGAACACCACAAAGATATTCCTCAAGAAAAGCAACCCCAAGGCACATAGTTGTCAGATTCACCAGGGTTGAAATGAAGGAGAAAATGCTAAGGGCAGCCAGAGAGAAAGGTGAGGTTACCCACAAAGAGAAGCCCATTACTCACAGCAGATCTCTCAGCAGAAACCCTACAAGACAGAAGAGAGTGGGGGCTAATATTCAACATCCTTAAAGAAAAGAACTTTCAACCCACAATCTCCTATCCAGCCAAACTAAGCTTCATAAGTGAAGGAAAAATAAAATCCTTTGCGAACAAGCAAGTACTCAGAGATTTCGTCACCACCAGGCCAGCTTTACAAGAGCTCCTGAAAGAGGCTCTACACATATAAAGTAACAACCAGTACCAGCCATCCCAAAAACATGCCAAATGGTAAAGAGAATCAACACAATGAAGAATCTGCATCAACTGATGGGCAAAACAGCCAGCTAGCACCAAAACGGCAGGATCAAATTCACACATAACAATATTAACCCTAAATGTAAATGGACTAAATGCCCCAATCAAAAGACACAGACTGGCAAATTGGATGAAAAGCCAAAACCCATCGGTGTGCTGTATCCAGGAAACCCATCTCACATGCAGGGATAACAAAGGCTCAAAATAAAGGGATGGAGGAAGATTTACCAAGCAAATGGAGAGCAAAAAAAAGCAGGAGTTGCAATTCTCATCTCTGATAAATTAGACTTTAAAGCAACAAAGATCAAAAGAGACAAAGAAGGACATTACATAATGGTAAAAGGATCAATGCAACAAGAAGAGCTAACGGTCCTAAATAGATATGCACCCAATACAGGAGCACCCAGATACATAAGGCAAGTTCTTAATGACTTACAAAGAGACTTAGACTCCCACACAATTATAGTGTGAGACTTTAACACCCCATTGTCAATATTAGACAGATCAACCAGACAGAAAATTAACAAGGATATCCAGGACTTGAACTCAGACCTTGAACAAGTGAACCTAATAGACATTGACAGAACTCTCCACTCCAAATCCACAGAATATACATTCTTCTCAGCACCACATCATACCTACTCTAAAATTGACCACATAATTGGGAGTAAATCACTCCTCAGCAAATGCAAAAGAACAGAAATCATAACAAACAGTCTCTCAGACCACAGTGCAATCGACTTAGAACTCCGAATTCAAAAACAAACCCAGAACCGCACAGCTTCATGGAAACTGTACAACTTGCTCTTGAATGTTGACTTGATAAACAATGAAATGAAGGCAGAAATAAAGCTGTTCTTTGAAACCAACGAGAATGAAGAGACAACATACCAGAGTCTCTGGGACACATTTAAAGCAGTCACTAGAGGAAAATATATAGCAATAAGTGCCCACATGAGAAGCAAGGAGAGATCAAAAATTGACACCCTATCGTCAAAACTGAAAGAGCTAGAGGAGCAAGATCAAAAAAACTCAAAGTCTAGCAGAAGACAAGAAATAGCTAAGATCAGAGCAGAACTGAAGGAGATAGAGACACAAAAAAACACT
>NW_016107889.1:679478-697833 GCF_001604975.1 Cebus imitator | reverse complement strand
TGTAGTTTAGCTTACCTAGTAATCTGATAATACAGTAGGTCAACTATGTTTCTCGGCTAACTTGCTTATGGTAAAAATGAGCCCTGATATGTAAACTGCATCTTGATTAGAAGGAACTATCCTTGAACTATGAATCCCTAATGGGAAGACACTGGCTGTGCTTTCCTGAGCGCACAACTCTTACAACCAGGCACGTTGTCTATGAGGAGTCAGGAAGCTGTGCTTATGGAGTTGTAAGAGATATTGGTTTCTGTGGAGATGTGACCTTCCAGCTGATGTGTCTACACCCACTTGCATTCACGTGACTGAATCTTTCTTTTCTCCTTGATTCTGAGACATCATCTAAGGAGGCCAAAGAAAACAGCTAATGTTTGGCTGTGTAAACTTCTGCCAGACTGCTACAAGGATTCTCACAGAAAAAGAAATTTTGACCCTGTCCTACTGTTAAATTCTCATCCCTGTGCTATATCCTTCTGAGGACATTGGTACCAAGAAAGGTCTGTGGTGCTTTTGACAGCCTGAATGTTTCATTGCACCTCAGTCTCCCTAGTTAGTATTGCAGATCTATCTATTAATTCTGTAAAGTATGTTCATTGATTTTCTAATATTAAATCAACCATACATCCTTGGGATAAGCCCAACTTGATCATGATCTGTTTCGTTTGCTGAATTTTGTTTGACAATATTTTGTTTAGAGTTTTTGCACCTCTGTTCATAGGTGGAAGCAAGTGGACTGGAGATTTTCCTGGTTGCTACTGTCTGCTAAAGTTTTGGTATTAAGGTTATATTAATCTCATTAAAAGAATTGCTGAGTGGTCCTTCTTTATGTATACTCTGGAGTAGTTTGTTAGATTGTTAGTATTTACCACTTAATTGTTTGGTAGGCTTTCCAATTAAAACTATCTAGACCTGGAACTTTATTTGAAGAAATATTTTAAGCTACTGATTAAATTTCTTTAATGGTTATAGGACTATTTAGGTATTCTATTTCTACTTGAGTCTGTGTTACATTCTCAATGCCCACCTTCACCTCCACCCCTAGGAATTTGTCACTGTATCTAGTTTTCAAATCTATGAGCATAAAGCAATTCACAGTATCTTATTACCTTTTAAGATTCTGAAAAATCTGCAGTAAGGTCCTTTTTCAATACTAAATTGGTTTACTTACCCGTTTTTACTTCTTTTCTTGCTTAATCTGGTCAGAGTTTTGTCAATTATATGAATCATTTTAAAGAACCAACATTTGGCTTTCCTTTTTTTTCTATTATTTAAGATTACAATTTTATTCGATTTCTGCTCTATGTGATTTTCTCCTACCTTTGAAAAGTTTATTCTATTTCCCTTTTACTAAGTTCCCAATTTGTGTCATTCACAAATTAATTTCCACCCTTTCTTTTATAATGTAAAAATGTAAAATTATAAATTTAAAGTGTTGTCTAAGCTGCATTTCACACATTTTAAAATGCAGTTTTTCTATTGTTCAGCTTTTAATATTTTGTTTTCCATTATGGTTTCTTTTTTATTGTGAATTGAAAGTACATTTCTTAATTTCTAATTTTTTTCTTACTTTTTTGTTATTGTTTACTTTTTGTTATGAATTTCTAGTTGTTTAATGTTTTTGGAGAAATGTATCTGTTTGATACTAGTTGTTTGAAATTTGTTGGAATTCGAAATTTGTTGCTTCATGGTGCAGTGAGTGGGCAAGATTTGAAATTGTTCCATTAAGAGCTCAAAATAACGTGTCCTTGGTTCTGTTCTATATATGTGTGTTAGGTACATCTAGCTAACTGTGTGGTTCAACACTTCTACATTTTTAATGTTTTGTCTTTTAAATCTGTCAATTATTGAGATAAATATGTTAAAACCTCCCATTATGATGATAAACTTGTCCATTTCTATTTATACTATCTCGGATTTAGTTATATATTTTGAAGGATGTTATTAGCCGTGTGCAAATTTAGAATTGTTATATCTCCTTGTAACTCTCTTCATCTAGAGTAATGCCTTGAGGTATTTTTTTCTAGTATTAATAAAACCATACCATTTTTGTTTTGGTTAAAAAAAATCATATGAAAATAAAACACAAATGTTAATCAATCAAAACTTTAGAGAAAATAAGATATTTTCTTCAAGCCAAGATGAAGTAACAAGGACCATATTTACCTGCCCACATGAAGAAATTTTTTAAAAAAACACTCAAAGTACATGGAACAATGGTATTCCAGACACCAGAAACATTGAACAATGAAAGACCATGGAAGAGATGGAAAACAAATAAAGTGAGCCCTATGATAACCCCAACTGGTTGTTTTGAGAGAATTTCCAGGCCATGGAGCAGAAAAAGGAAACATAGGCAGAGCCTAGAAAATGCTTTGAGTTAAGGAAACAGAACTGAGAGTCCAGGGAGTCCACAGTTGCTAGAGTTCCCATGATAGAAAGCAAAAGAGAGAGCTATAGAGAGAAAGATTCCTGGAGATTAAAGTGAGTCCTCCTCAAATATTCAGCAAAGCATACATGTGAGTAAATTATCCAGGGCTGCGGAGATGAATTCACCAACTAGAGCTTCCATAACAAATTACTGAAGCAAAAGCAGCTTAAACAACAGAAATTTATTTCTCATATTTCTGGAAGCTAGAAGTCCCAGATCAAGATCTGGCAGGGTTAGTTTCTGGGGATGATTACTTCTTGGCTTGCAGACAGTAACCTTTCTTCTCCCACATGATGCTTTCTTACTGCATGCGGAAAGGGGGGGGGGAGGGAGGGGAGAAAGAGAGAGAGAGAGAGAGAGAGAGGTGTCTTCCTCTTTTTACAAAGCTGTCAATTCTATCAGAAAAGAACCTCAACACTTATACCCTCATTTAAACCTTATTAGCCAGCTGTAAGTTCTACCTCCAAACACAGTCACATTCTGGCTTCAACATATGAACTTTGAAATAACACAATTCAGTTCATAGCAGGAGAGAACCATCTGATAGAATTAAAGGGAGCAGTGTCTCTCACTTATATAAGGTTGGGAATAGTGAATGTTCCCATAAGCCAGACTGGAAAATTCATAATTTACAGGTCAGTGGATAGAGTACACGGAAAGGTCTAGCCTCAGGAGTGATAAGTAATTAGCTTTGCCTGGGAAAATTATCTGTATGCACCCATATATATATATATATGTATGTATATATATACATATATATATACATACATATATATATATATATAGAGAGAGAGAGAGAGAGAGAGAAGTAACACACAAAGAGCCCACACTTTTCAAGTCACTTAACTGTATCCCAAAACAAAGCTTTTCAGCAACCAACAAAGTAAAATTAACAATGTCTGGCCTCCAGTCAAAGGTACCAAGCACTGAAATTAGCAAAAAAAAACTACACATAATGAGAAGGATAATTAAATAATTGAAACCAAAACTCACCAAAATGTTTAAAGATGGAAGACAATAATATCAAAACAGATATACCTATGTTCCATGCATTCAAAAATTTAAGTAGAAATGTGAGCAATTTAAAAGAGACTCAAACCCAACCTCTAGGGATAAAAGAACACAGTGTCTGAGATTTAAAATACACTGGATAAAATTAAGAACAGAAAAAAAAAAATCAGTAAACCCAAGGGCAGAGCAATAGATACTATCCAAAATTAAATACATAGGGAAAAACGTCTTTTTTTCTCTGAATTACCAGGAACATTTTTAAAGTTTTATTTTATTTTTAGTTGACACATAAAAACTGCACAAATTTATGGAGTACAATGTGATGTTTTGATACATATATACATTGTTTAATAACCAAATCAAAAATAATTAGCAAATCTATCGCCTCATTTATTATTTTTTATGTTGAAAACATTCAAAATTCTCCCTTCTAGCTACTTTGAAATATACAATACATTATTGTTAATTACAGTCACCCTGCTGCAATAGGGCACTAGAACTTATTCCTCCTATCTAACTAACTTTATACCCTTTGACCAGTGTCTCACCATACCTTTTTCCTCCAGCCCTCCACAGCATCTGGTAACCACTATTCTGCTCTCTACTTCTATGATATCTACTTGAGCAATGTATTGTAAAACTAAAAAGACCATCAGTGAATGTGGAACTACCTCAAGTAGCCTAATTTATGGGACTCCCAGAAAGAGAGGAGAGAAAGAAAACAAAAGAAATAATTTACAATAGCAAAGACCTGGAACCAACCCAAATGCCCATCGATGATAGACTGGATAGGGAAAATGTGGCACATATACACCATGGAATATTATGCAGCCATCAAAAACGATGAGTTTGGGTCCTTTGTAGGGACATGGATGAACCTGGAAACCATCATTCTCAGCAAACTGACAGAAGAGCAGAAGATCAAACACCGCATGTTCTCACTCATAGGCGGGTGTTGAACAATGAGAACACATGGACACAGGGAGGGGAGCACTACACACTGGGGTCAGTTGGGGGGAAATAGGGGAGGGACGGTGGGGGGTGGGAAGCTGGGGAGAGATAGCAGGGGGAGAAATGCCAGATGTAGGTGATGGGGAGGAAGGCAGCAAATCACACTGCCACGTGTGTTCCTATGCAACAATTTTGCATGTTCTTCACATGTACCCCAAAACCTAAAATGCAATAAAAAATAAATAAATAAATAAATAAATAAAATTAAAAAAAAAAAAAAGAAATAATTTCTGGAGAGAGGAACGAGATGGCTGACTAAATGCAGCCAGGACACACTGTTCCCACCAAGAAAGATAGAAATTTTGAGTAAACCAACATAATTTGAATAGCTTTTCAGAGTGAAAATGATGATAGTTGATGGAAAAGCCACACAGACACTGAGGCTTAAGAGGGAGGAAGCTAGGAGCCCTGTGTGCGGTACCCCAATGCTAAGGCTAGTTCCCAGCCCCAAATGGCTCTTAGGGAAGGGTTTAGGGAAGAGATTATGGGACTCCCTACTCTCACTGTGGCCCTCTGGGATCCCAGCTACATGGAACCCCATGTCCCCCATGGACATTTGAGCTGGCAGAGGGATGTTCTCTGAGAGTAGGCAGAGACAGGGTTTCAGCCAGCATGGAATCAGAGACCTTTGTGCACGGGGTAGCCGTAGGCACCCATGCCCACAGGGCTCTCCATCTCCTTCCAAGAAGCCCTAACCCCAGTTGAATGCTGGACCTGGAGAAAGTAGGGCTGTCTTCCCTGTGGTACCGGGGTACATCTGTTCTGTAGCCCCCCCTGCCACCAGCTCTTCCAAGAGCTGCTGCCTGGCTGTCTCACAAGAGCATGTGCACAGCACAGCCTCTGATGCCTAGCCTCGTTTTTTTGCTCCACCTGAGTCTGTTCATGAACTGGCACGGGAGAAGGGTGAGGCACCAAACACAGGGCCAATATGGAAAGAGTGTGACCTATCTCCCTGCAGTGGCCTACAAGGGAGCCTGGTAGCCCAGAACACCCAATAAAAGAAATGTGAGTACAGTACCAGTGACAAGAGACAGCTCCTGCAAGACCCAGGAGTGAACCTAGTAAGGGAGGTTGGTGGGCATTGCTCTTCCTCATGCAGTGCAGAGCAGATCTGCAAATGCCAGGAAGTATTAATACAAAGGAGACATGCAGCTAAGAGCCTATCTATGGACCATTAATCCCAAGCGCCATCTACTGTATCATAGAACAAACTACAACACCCAAAATAAATTGCAAGTATACCCTCCCTGTGAAAATAAGGGCAAGAATTCAGCCACAAATGAAGACTCTATACAGGGTATTGGCTCTCTGAAAACATCCAGAAACAAATCCAACTGACTATACTCAAATTACACAACCATTAAGAGAAAACAAACCCTCCCAGATGAAAAAGAATCAGCTTAAGAACTCTGGTAATTCAAAACACCAGTGTCCCCTTACCTCCAAACAAGTTCACTAGCTACCCAGCAATGGTTCCTAACCAGTCTTAAATGACTCAAATGACAGACACAGAATTCAGAATCTGGATGGCAAGGATGTTCATTGAAATGGAAGAAAAAATTAAAATCCAGTCCAAGGAATCTAAGAAATACAGTAAAATAATCCAAGACCTGAAAGATGAAATAGCCATTTTAAGCAAGAACCAAACTTCAGGAGATTGAGGCAGGAGAATTACTTCAGAACTTCTGCAAGCAAAATGATCAACAGAGAAAACAGAAGACCTACAGAATGGGAAATAGGTATGAGTACATAAACTATGCATCTGACAAAGGCCTAATGTCCAGAATCGATAAAGAATTTTAAAAAATCAACAAGCGAAAAGTAAATAACCCCATTAATAAATGGGCAAATGAAATCAAGAGACGCTTTTCAAAAGAAGACATACCAGTGGCCAACAAATACAGAAAAAGGTGCTCATCATCACTTATAAATAGAGGACTGCAAATCAAAACCACAATAAGATACCATCTCACAGTAGTCAAAATGGCTATTACTAAAAAGTCAAAAAATATCAGATGCTGCTGAGGCTTCAGAAGAAAGTAAATACTTATACTCTGTTGATGGCAAGGTAAATTAATTCAGCTACTGTAGAAAGTAGTTTGGAAATTTCTCAAATAACTTAAAATACAGCTACCATTCCATCTGGAAATCACATTACTGGGTATATTCCCAAAGAAAAATAGATCACTCTCCCAAAACAGACACATTTGTATGCTCATTACCATGGTTTTCACAATAGCAAATACATGGAATCAACCTGCGTGCCCATTAAAGGTGATTAAATAAAGAAAATGTACATACACACCATACAATACTATCAAGCCATTAAAAAAGAATGAAATCATGTCCTTTGCATCAACATGGATGCAGCTGAAGGCCATAAACCTAAGCAAATTAACATGGGAAAAGAGACTAAATACTATATAATTCTCACTTTTAAGTGGTAGTTCAACATTGTGCACATATAGACATGGACATGCAAAAAATTAACACGCACACAACCAGAGAGTGGAGGGAGGGGAGGGACATGGGTTGAAAACTACGTATTGCATACTATCTTCACTACCTGGGTGACAGGATTCATGTTCCAAACATCAGAGTCATGCAATATACTCATGTAACAAACCCACACATGTATCCCCTGTATTTAAAATAAAAGTTTTTTTAAAGAAATAATTAATTTTTTTAATGGCCAAAAGTTTTCTAAATTGGATTGAAAACTATAAAACCACAGAATCAAGTGTAGTATGACAGGTCTCCCACCAGGTTGCTTAAGGATATATGTCTGCTACTTGAACCCTGGAAGCCAGGAAGTGAGCCAAAGCCATGATGCTCAGCTGAAGACCAGGTGTCCTGAGAACCCGTATATTCCACAGAGGATCTGAGAATGAACCAAGAACAAAAGTCTCAGTGTTCAAACACATTAGGAAAAGGGCCGGAAAATTAGCTTCTAAAAAGTCTAGAAATGGGAGACAGCATCCGTCTCTAGAGCTGTCCAGCCTCTACACAGGAGTGCCTTGTATGTAAATCCTAATAAACTCATCTACTCATCAAGCTGGACTTTTCTGAGTCATTCTTTGATCTCTTGGCTCTTTTACAATTTTTTTTTTTTGCTTGGGGAGGGCTTACAGTCTCACATTTTTCTTGTAACAATTGGCATCACGGACAGGATGTGAGAGACAAAATAATGAGGCAAGAAGGGGTCTCTGCTGAAGGAACCCTGGGGAACACACATGTGTGGTGGAGTTGCCCAAATGCTCAAACTTTTTGAGCCGCCATGTGAGCACAGGGACACTTGGAAAATGCTCATGGGGATTGAGAAAATGTTGCAAAAAGTTAAAATATTAAAGTATGATATGAGAGTCAATACCTTGTTGTTGCAATAAGGCTGGCTACTAAGAAATTATTAGAGCAGGAAAGGAGGAAAGAGTGGTAACTCCTCCAGAAGTTCAAAGGCATCCTAGGTTTTCTAGGACTCCAGCTTGTTACATATTCTGGCCCTTTCTTCTGTGCATATTTTAATGGATGGGCAAATTACAGCAAAAAGAAAATCAGAGCTCAAATGGTTAACCTGCAACTATAGTTAAGTTGATTTTTCTAAAGCTTTCTATTTTTTATTTCCTTTTCCACCTGCTTTGAATCTGTTGTTATTGAGCTACTATGCTGAGATAAAACTCACTGTTTATGGTACTTCTAACTCAAGGCCACTGGAGATTTTGTTTTTCTTATACAGTTCAGCCAGTTCTAGCTAAAATATGAGCATGAAAAACTCAGTTGAAATTTTGGAGAAAGAAAAGGATAAAAGAGGGTTTTTAGAATAAAACTGCTATAGAAACTGCTTTACCCAAAATGTCAGACAATAGCCTTCAATGGATTATCTATAAGGCAGACAAATTTTAACCATGTCAAGAGGTCCCAATTTTGTCAGAGGTAATATAGGTCCAGCTGTCGTTTGTAAAATAATGAGTTTGTGATGTTGTCTCGTGGCTAGAGTTCTGAGGTAAAAGCTATTGGTTCTTTGTGTGTGTGTGTGTGAGTGTGTGTGTGTGTGTGTGTATACATGTTTAAATATGTTTATGTATATGCACATATATTATATTAGGTATTGTGTTTAGCATAATAACAAATTGGCTTAGAAGTAAATGAGCACTCATAAATTAAAGAAATCCAAATGCTTTTCAAGTTTATGTAAATTTAGTAATCTTTAATAAATAAACTGGCTTTAAAATTATTGATAAAATAAAAATGAAAAAGTCTTCAGAATTTTCAGCACACATTTTTGTCTGGTTTACTAATTATATAAGTTTTATATTTGCCTTTGGTAGATAGTTTAAGGTATCAGAGTTTCACATGAAGTTTATAACACCATAAATCCAGACCGAAACAGAATGATCTTTGTATAATATTTTGATAAGCAAGACTAATTTGATATTGTTGGTTTAATTAAAACAGCTAAATTTTCTGAGTTATGGGTAAAGATGCCCATGTGTGTAGGTTTAAGTTTCTTGTTTGTGTGAACACCTGATATTCACAGGCTAAGAAAATGGCTAACAGGGAGATAACTTAGAATGATCACTAGCTTTGTCTAATGCCTTGGTTTTCATGAGTAATCTGGATTCACTGCTAAAAATAAATAGAGTAAATGTAAATGAGATAAACGCTTGTAGGTGGACCTTTTGTATAGTTTAATATCTTAACATTATTTGAGGTACATGTTGAACGTGTGGGTCATTTCCAACTGGGTTCATTGGTCACACTTCTTAGTCTGTTAATAGTAAATAATATCTATGACAATAAGGGAAGCATTGGTGGACATCAGTGAGCTAGATATAAACAAGATCTAAGTCCAGAAAGTAATCAAGGATTGAAAAGGGAATGGGACAAATGGGTGTCTATACACTTGGCCCAGCTGAGGCAAATAATGAACATGAAACAATACCACCTGCCAAGGGGATACTCTTAAATCACCAAAACAATGCAGAAATTACAAAATTTATAAGTAGTCAGGCTGGCCAAGACCCCCATAACAGCCCTGTGTTGCCTGTCAAGAAGCCAGATGGCATCTGGACAATAATAGTAGACTACTGTGAGCTAAAGAAAGTGATGACCTCTGTACATGCAATTGTACCCAATTTTGTTCAACTGCTAGGGAAAGTGGTCCTTAAGCTAGGAAGTGTCCATGCTATGATTGACTTGGTTGACACCTTTTTCAGTATTCCTCTATCAGAAGATTAACAAGACCAATTTGCCTTCACTTAGGAGGGCCAACAATGGACTTTCCAGGTGCTATCTCAAGGGTACCTGCACAGTATCACCATCTGTCACGGTATGGCTGAGCAAGACTTGTCTAAACTCTCTACCTGCCTTGGTCTCCTTGTTTCACTATATTAATGATAACATGCTAGACTCAGAATCTCTTACAGATATGAAGACTGACCCACAAATTGTCTGGGGTGGCCTAAAGGACAGGGGATGGGAAGTCAAACCCAAAATGATATAGGGGCCCAGTGCAGCCATCAAATTCCCAAGAGTTACATGGTTGCATAAGACATGAAACATACCCAGAATTGTTACTGATAAGATAGCACAGTAGCCTGTTCCCCAGACAGTAAACTAATATCAGGGTTTCCTAGGTTTACTAAGCTACTGGAGAATATTTATTCCTAATTTGGCACAGACCGTCCACTCATTATATACCCTAATAAAGCAAGGTAAAAAAAATGAGACTGGACACATATAGGCAAAAGGCATTTGACAAAACAAAAATGTTGGTGAAACAAACCCAAACACTAGGGGTCCCACTGCCACAGGATCCTTTTGTATAGAAGTCACTAGAGATGTCATGGGGATAAATTGGAGTTAGTGACAAAAGCAACCAATGGAAATGATACCCGTAGGGTTTTGGTCTCAATTATGAAAGGGGGCAGAATCCCACTATACAGTACTAGAGCAACAGCTATTGATCACATATAGAAAATTGCAATAAGTGGAACCCAGTGCCAAAAAGCAGTACATTATAGTAAAAACAAACTGCATACCCCATAAAAGGATGAGTGGAAGGCCTCCTAGCCTAGCCCACCTCTGGGGTGGCACAATCACACACACGACATAAATGGCACCTCTATCTACAACATAAAGGTGTTTTGTCTGCTAGTTATTTAAGTCAGGCACTACAAGAGGTGCTCAGACTCATCCACATTGAACAAATGGAGGGGGCCAAGATGGCAATGGAGCCACCTGTCAGGCCAACCACCATATACGAGGGGAATCCACTTATACACTGATGAGTCTAGCAAAGGTATCCAACACTAGGCAACAAAACAAAATATAGACTGGAGAATTCACTTACCATAAAACCCAACAGAGGCAGGACTCAGAAAAAAAAAAAGAATAGCCTGTTCAAAAAAAAAAATATGTGCACTGTCCCAGGATGGTTCTCTCATGTCTTGGACTAAGAATCTCGTTGAAGCCATGCAAATTTTAAGCATTTCACCCATTCCGACACATGGCATTACTCCTTGTGAATGGTTGGCAAGGCCTGTCAAACAGGCTCCTGAAGCAGATGGCTAGATTGTGCTTCTGAGAATACCAGTGGATCTACCAAGTAGCAATGTCTCTGTGGACCTAAAGTTGACCTGGAATGTGTCCCCATGCCAGATCAATTTTGTGGCACCATATGTTGCCATGAAGACTGTCAGAGCAGAGATAGTCCCAGCTGTGCTCCTTGATGGAGGTCCAAAATCCTTATGATATCAACACACGGCAGCACCAATACCTGCTGGAGTGATCATAGTGTGGATAGCATAAGTAAGGCTGAAAACTTACTAATCGGTTATTGTGCCTGCTCCTAGGGAGGAAAGCTATGTGTTACGTTGTAAGTCAGGCCTGAAGCCAGTAAAGGCCTCCATTATAGGGCCAATGAAAAAAAAAAATACAATGGTAATAAAATTAAAAGAAGTAAATATATCCATGAGGGTCCCTAATAAACACCTGTGTATTATGCCCATAGGCTGTTCTTACTACCCTGACAGCTAGTAATGCCTTTCTGGACTGGGCTGAGATTATAGTAGCAATCAGCAATAAGTCCAGTTGTTGACTATATGGGTAACTCCTCCTATCAAATGATAATTGTATGCTTTGGAATATTCTGCTTTTCTTCCAACAGAACTGGAGTGATTGGTTCAAAAGCGCTGATAATGCAACCCCAGCTTACTAAGGATGGCATCCACCCAGAGGCCCAACTGACAACCCAACAGAGATCCAAAAACATTTGCCCTTATAGGCACTGCCTGTTGAACCTATATCCCTGATAAAATAATTTCACAAATGCTTTAAATAATTTTTCAACTCAGATTTGTGATATAAGTCAATTAATTCTCTTTGACTCATTCTGTTGGTTGCCGGTTCACTCTGGTGATTGTTTCTTTTGCGGTGCAGAAGCTCTTAAGTGTAATTAGATTCCATTTGTCTATTTTGCCTTTTGTTTCCAATGCTTTTGGTGTTTTAGTCATGAAGTCTTTGCCTATGCCTATGTCCTGAATGGTTTTGCCTAGGTTTTCTTCTAGGGTTTTTATGGTGTTAGGTCTTATGTTTAAATCTTTAATCCATCTGGAGTTAATTTTAGTGTAAGGCGTCAGGAAGGGGTCCAGTTTCTGTTTTCTCCACATGGCTAGCCAGTTTTCCCAACACCATTTATTAAACAGGGAACCCTTTCTCCATTGTTTGTTTTTGTCAGATTTGTCAAAGATCAGATGGTTGTAGAGCTTTTTATATGTTGAAACTCAGCCCCATAGAGAGAAAGAGTCTTACCCAAAATCACTAAACCAGTGAGTAGCAGAACTGTGACTAGAACTCAGATATTTTTGCACAGCGTGTTTTCTGCTATATCTCTGAAAAGTCTGCAAACTTTTCAGAAAATCATAATAAAATTTTATCTTATGTCCATTTTACATAGGGGATATGTTCTGTATTAGTGTTCTCATTCATAAATCTTGGGTTTTTCTCTCATTTCCCTTGCTCATGTTGTAGTTGAGTTTCTTAACTTGTCTGGGTAGTAAACAGGGATTGGAGCAACCATATGATTTCAGGGAATTATGCATCCCAGTTAAAAGGCTCCTATGCAGCTAAGAATTTATCGTTGTAAGGCTGTACTTAATTTGATGAAACGTGTACCAGGATAGTGCCTGGCACAGAGTGGATGTTAAATAAATGTTAGTATCCTTTCTTTCTCCTCTCCACTTGACAAATAATAGATTGGAAGCCATTTTCTCAACTGCCAAGATAAGCAAAACACTTGCAAAACAATAGGATTCTGATTATATAGATGAACACCTTAGATGGATTCCTTGAGGACCCAGGAAGTCTTGAACATTTTACTTAAATAAATACAGTCAAAGATTCTCTCAGTTTTCTCTTCCTATCTGGCATCTAAGCAGCTATCTCCTGCTGCAAATATTCTGTCGGTGATGTGTACCCTGGATCACAAAACAAAAGAGAAAAAGAGATGAAAGTTAGTCTTTCTTAAGTGCATCATTGTGCTAATGAAATTAATCAGTTGCAGTGACAGTCTTAGAGCAGCAGGGAAGCTGACAAAATGGTAACAGTTAAGAAGTGGCTGCTGGAGAGAGAATGAGAATGCAATCAAGGATGAAATAAAGCAAAGCAAGACTGAGTTAAAAAACACTCAGCAATCAACTGTTGATAGGGCCTTGGAATAAAGGAAAAAGGGTGTTTTTTTTTTTTTTTTTTTTTTTTTTTTTTTTTTTTNAAAAGCTTCAGCTTCTCTAAATCTAACAAATAGGGAGAAAATGTTCTCATTAAATTGAACGAATATGTGCCCATGTGGACATGGCTTAAGTCAGCACATAGGAAAATGGGGCTGATGTGCAGTTCATTGGGTTTGGTTCTACCAGCTGTCTGTGCTCCACTGAGCAAATCCCTTCATTTTTCTAGGCCTCAGTTTTCCCATATAGAAAATGAGAGAGTAGATTAGACACTTTAACGTAGATCTTTCTAGTTCTAACATTATAAAATTCTGGGGCCCCTGGGAGAAGTTTTATTACAAAGCAGATATTTTGAGTGCCTAGAGAGTCATATACACTCTTTTTAAAGTGGGTAACTTGAGTCCAAATTACTAAACTCAATTTTCCTGATGTTATAGAATATTTATACATTTGAGATCAAAAGATCCTGTGAAGCAAATGGATTAATGGCTATTTAAATGGGTTTGTTTTGAATAGTACTTAAATCATTTTTATCCCTAGACCTCAGCCAGCCACTATCTCTAGGGATAGTACTTCCAACATTTTCCAATTCCATAGCTAATAGAGTTCACTGCCAGGAAGCTTTGTGTGATATTTATCGTAAATTTTCTCTCCTGCAATTTCATCCATTTTCTTTTTCCCATTGCTTCAATCCCTCCCTGCCAGGCACTGGCAAAAGAATGATTTATTTCTTTTTCTTCTTTAAACCAGGAAGTTACAGGTAAAAATGTTGGAAATGCAAGAAACACAAAATTTTGCAAAGTTAAAAAGGTGGGAAAAGGTCATAGCAAATCATAAACCTTTTTCTGAGTTCCCTTAAGCTGAAAAAAATTGCTGTTCGGGTTTATTCACCATAAAACCAGGTGGAATAATTTGGGTCTGAGAGTAACAGAGAAGATGGGGTTTCTGAAGCTCCTATATCTATTCACAGGCATGGCCAAGTGATCATATAACAGGTCACAGGTTTGGTTGGGGTCTCTAAAGGCTACTGGCTCCTATGGTGCTAGTAGACTATGTGTGGAAGTTAGGTGAAGATTGATTAAAGAACTCTGAAATAAAATTTCATCTATGGGGCTCAGAATAGAACACTTTGCCATTTGTTTAACAGAAAATCAAGAAATAAAGTGGTATTTGTAAGATTCATAGTCGCGTGAGCTACTTTTTGAAGTGGTCTTGGGAGCTTATGTGGGTTTGCCAGAAAGGAGGCTTTCATCACTTAGAAGAATGCTTCCAGCTTGACTTCAGTTTAGAGTGAACATAGAGAAATGTTCTCAGGATGTACTCACGATGACTATTTATTTCAATAGACCCTTCTTTCATTTGTGTATTCGTTCATTCAACAAATATCTATAACTTTTATTTAGTTAAACAATAAAGATCTATTGACTGGACACCTACTCTGCCCCAGGCATTGTGCTAGGTACTAAACAATCGTTGGTAAACAAAAGTTCCCATGAAGGCTATAATCTTGTGCAGAAGATAGATTTTAATTTAAAAATGAGGCTGGGCACTGTGGCCCACTCCTGAAATCCCAACACTTTGGGAGAACAAGGTGTGTGGATCACCTGAAGTCAAGAATTGGAGACCAGCCTGGCCAACATGGTGAAACCCTGTCTCTACTAAAAACATACAAAACATAAGCTGGATGTGGTGGTAGTCACCTGTAATCCCAGCTACTCTGGAGGCTGAGGTAGGAGAATCGCTTGAACCTGGGAGGTGGAGGTTGCAGTGAACCGAAATCATGTTGTTGCTCTCCAGCCTGGGCAACAGATAGAGACTCCATCTCAAAAGAAAAAATAAATAAATAGACCAGTAATTACTAAATCATAATTGTTTTAAGTGCTACAAGTTCAAGATGCTAACAGAGAATATATCAGGGAGATTTGATATAGTATGCACAAGAAATAGAAATTTTCCCTGAGGAAGTGACATTTGTAATTAGATCTCAAAGGTAAAGAGAAAGAAGCTCTTATGGATGTCTTGAACAATATTTAGGTTGCCTAGAGCTGGAGATTGGAGCAAAAAAGGGAGTGGCTGTTAATATGTAAAGAGGTTCTTTTTGGGGTAATGAAAATATTCTAAAACTAGACTGTGGTGATGGTTGCACAACTCTGTGAATATATTTTAATACTTCATTACATCTCCATAAAACTGTTTCAAAACATCAATATTACTCAATCACAAAAATGTAAAAATAGGAGCAAATGATTCTGCAGAGATTCCCTGGGACAATCACCCAGGAATGGCTAGGTCGTGTTAAGGATTTTGGTCTTTACCTTAAGAAAATTCTGGATTGTTGCTTAAAAGGTAGATTTTAGGTGATCTTACCACAAACACAAAATGAGTAATTATGTGAGATGATGATATGTTAATTTGCTTGACTATAGTAACCATTGTAATCATTTCACTGTTATACTAAATATCATGTATGTATGTATGTATAATAAAATATCATATAGTACACCTTAAATATATAAAATATATAATTTAAAACAAAAGAGAATAATAGTCAATACAGATAAAGATTATACAGAAGTTCATTGTACTATTTTTGCAACTTGTCTCGGGTTTTTTCATATTTTAAAAAATTGTCCAAAATAAAATATTTAAAAGAAAAATAACTAGAAAAGCAATAAGAAATTTAAGGTGGGAAATTTGTGATCCAATTTACATTTTATTTTATCTTTATTTAATTTTTAAAAATATATATTTAGGGGATATAAGTGCAGATTTTTTACATGCATATATTATGTACTGGCTAAGTTCACCAGAATGGTAAACATTGTACCCAACAGGTAATTTTTAAACCCCTACTCCCTTTCAACCTCCCACTTCTTGTAGTCTCCAGTGTTTATTAGTCTTCTCCATATGGCTATGTGTACCCTTTGTTTAGCTCCCACTTATAAGTGAAAATATGCAATATTTGACTCTCCATTTCTGTTATTTCACTGAGGATAATGGCCTCTAGTTCCATCATGATGCTACAAAAGATATTATTTCATTCATTTTTATTGCTGAGCAGCATTCTGCGGTGTACATGTGCCACATTTTCTTTATCCATTCGTCCACTGATGGACATTTAGGTCGATTCCATATCTTTGCTATGGTAAACAGTGCTGCAATAAACATGTTAGTGCAGGTCTCTTCGGTATACTGATTTATTTCCCTTTGTATAAATACTCACTAGCAGGATTGATGGATTGGATGATAGTTCTCTTTATTATCTGAGAAATCTCCATACTGTTTCCCATAAAGGTTGTGCTAATTTACATTCCCACCAACAATGTAATTTACATTCCCACCAACTGCCCCTCTTTTCTCTGCACCCTCACCAACATCTGTTGTTTTGACATTTTAATAGCCATTCTGACTGGTGCAATATAGTATTGCATTGTGGTTTTAATTTGCACTGTAGTGATGACTAGTGATATTAAGCATTTTTTCACATGTTTGTTGGCCATTTATTTGTCTTCTTTTGAAAAATACCTGTTATGGGCGCAGTGGCTCACAACTGTAATCCCAGCACTTTGGGAGGCCAAGGTGGGCAGATCACCAGAGGTCGGGAGTTCAAGACCAGCCTGACCAACATGGAGAAACCCCCGTCTCTACTAAAAATTCAAAATTAGCCAGGTGTGGTGGCACACACCTGTAATCCCAGCTACTCAGGAGCCTGAGGCAGGATAATCACTTGAACCTGGGAGACAGAGGCTGCAGTGAGCTGAGATCATGCCACTGAACTCCAGCCTGGGCAACAGAGTGAGACTCTGTCTCCAAAAAAGAGAAAAGAAAAAGAAATAAAGAAAGAAAAATGCCTGTTCAAATCTTTTATCCACTTTTTAATGAGATCTTCTTTCTTGTTGACTTGTGTGAGCTCCTTGTAAATGCCGGATATTAGCCCTTTGTTGGGGCATAGATTACAGATATTTTTCCCATTCTGAACATCGTCTGCTTACTCTGTTGATTGTTTCTTTTGCTGTACAGAAGCTTGTAAATTTAAATTAGTCTCATTTGTCTATTTTTCTTTTATTTGTCTGTGCTTTTAAGATCTTAGTCATAAATTCTTTGACTGTGCCAATGTCTAGAAAAGTTTGTCCCAGGTTTTCTTCTAGGATTTTAATAATCTTAGATATTATGCTTAGGTCTATGATACATCTTGAGTTAATTTTTGTATATAGTGAGAGGTATGGATCCAGTTTCATTCTTCTGCATATGGCTATCTGGTTCGTCACTTCCCAGTACATATTTTGCTGACTTTTTCAAAGATCAGTTCGTTGTAGGTACATGACTTCATTTCTGGGTTCTCTACCCTGTTCCATTGATCTATGTGTTCATTTTTATACCAGTATCATGCTGTTTTGGTTACTATAGACTTGTAGTATAATTTAAAGACAGGTAATGTGATACCTCAAGCTTTGTTCTTTTTGCTTAGGATTTCTTTTGCTTAATCAGGATTTTTTTGGTTCCATATGAATTTTAGGATTTTTTTCCTAGCTCCATGAAAAATGATGGTATTTTAATGGGAATTGCATTGAACCTGTAGATTTCTGTGTGCAGTATGATCTTTTTCAAAATATTGATTCTTCTTATCCATGAGCATGGGATGTATTTCCATTTATTTGCACCATATGTGATTTCTTTCAACAGTGTTTTGTAGTAGTTCTCCTTATAGATAACTTTCATTTCCTTGGTTAAATATATTCCTAGGTATTCTATTTTTTGTGGCTATTGTAAATGGGTTGCCTTCTTGATTTGTCCTCAACCTGATTGTTATCATTATATAGAAACACTACTGATTTCTGTGTATTTTGTATCCTGAACCTTTACTGAATTCATTTACTTAATCTAAGAGTTTTGGGTGGAGTCTTTAGGTTTTTCTAAATATAAAATCACATCATCGGTGAAACAGGATAATTGGACTTTCTGCTTTTCAATTTGGATGCCTTTTTTTTTTTCTCTTGCGTCATTGCTTTGGTGAGGAATTCCACTATGTTAAATGAGAGTTGTGAAAGTGGATGTCTTTGTATTTTTAGTCTCTCTGTCTCTTTATATGTAGTAATGTTTGCTTGATGTATCTGTGTGCTCCAATTTTGAGTGCAAATATATTCAGAATTGTTATATCCTCTTGCTGGATTGATCCCATTAT
>NW_016107889.1:666943-679458 GCF_001604975.1 Cebus imitator | reverse complement strand
TTTTTTTACTGTTCTTGATTTAAAGTCTGTTTTCTCTAAGTGCAGCTATTTATGTTCACTTTTGGTTTTGGTTCGTTTATGTGTAATATCTGTTTTCTATCAATTTTCTTTCCATTTATATGTGTATTTACAGGTACAGTGCATTTCTTCCTCACAGCATATCATTGAATCATGTTTTTCTAATCCATTCAGCCTGTATACATCTTTTAAGTGGAGAACTTAATACATTTACATTCAAGGTTATTATTGGTATACAAGATTTTGTTTCATTTTGTTGATTGTCTTATTTTATATATTCCTTGTTCCTTTTTTTTTTCTTATTGTCATTGCAATTTGATGATCATCTGTACTGTTACTATTTGAATCATTTTTCTTCCTCATTTCTGTGTCTGCTTTACCAGTGAGATTTATACTTTCATGTGTCTTCATGATGGTAAATGTCCTTTTGCTTTCTTGTTTAAGATCTCCATGAGCATTTTTTGTAGGGTCAGTATAGTAGTAATGAATTCCCTCAACTTTTGCTTGTTCAGGAAAGACTTTATTTCACCTTCATTTATGAAGAATAATTTCACTGGATATAGTATCCTTCACTGGCAGAGTTCTTTTTCTTTCATCACTTGGAATATATTTTCTCATTTTCTTCTAGTCTGCAAGGTTTCTGATGAGAAACCTACAGTTAGTATGATGAGAGTTCTCTATGAATAGATGCTTTTCTCTTAATATTTTTAGAACTCTCTCCTTGTCTTTGACTTTAGATGGTTTTAAAATAATGTGCCATTGAGAACACCTTTTTGCATTGTATCTGTTAGGGAATCTCAGAAACTCCTGTATCTGGATGTCTAAATCTCTTGCTCAACTTGATAAGTTTACATCTCTGATTTTGTTAAATAGATTTTCTAAAACTTTCATGCTCTCTTTGTCTTCTAGGACCTTGATAATACAAGCATTTGGTCACTTTACAGGGTTCCAGATTTCAAAAAGGCTTTGCTCATCCTTTTTAATTATTTTTTTAAATTTTTGTCTGACTATTATTTGCAATACCTTTCTTCAAGCTCTGAGATTCTTCTGCTTAATCTAGACTATTGTTGAAGCTTTCAAATGTCTTTTGTATTTCATTCAATGAATTCTTTATTCCAAAATACATGCTTCATTCTTTTTATGATATATATCTCTTTGATAAATTTGCGATTTATATTCTTAATTGTTTTTTTCTGATTTCTTATATTTTTTCAGAATTCTCTTGTATCTCACTGAGCTACATTAGAATAAGTAATTTAAATTCCTTTTCCAGAATCTCATAAATTTATTTTTCATTAGGATATGTTGCTGATACATTGTTGTATTCTTGGGAGGTGTCATATTTCCTTGCTTTTTCATTTTCCTGTGTCCTTACATTGATATCTGTGCATCTAATGTAATAGTCACTTGTTCCAATTTTTTGAATTTCTTTTTGTAGGGGAGGACTTTTTCCTGAAAATGTGTTGGTTGGATAGGGCATTTTCACTGTAATCCTGAATGCATGCAGTAGTATAGTCTATGTATGATTTCTTCAGCTGTAAACAGCATCAGTGATATTTCTTATTTCCTCCATGGCTTAATGTACATTTATTAATAAAGGCCGGGATATGATTTTCTGTGGTCCCACCCAAATCTCATCTTGATTCGTAGCTCCCATAATCCCCACATGTTGTGGGAGGGACCCAGAGGGAGGTAATTGAATTGTGGGGTCAGTTACATCAATGTTGTTCTCATAATAGTGAGTGAGTTCTCACAGGATCTGATGGTTTTATAAGGCATTTTTCCCACCCTTTGCTCTGCAAGTCTTCTTGCTGCTACCATGTGAAGAAGGATGTATTTCCCCTTCTGCCTTGATTGTAAGTTTCCTGAGACCTCCCTAGCCATGCTGAACTGTGAATCAATTAAGCCTCTTTTTTAAAAAATAAATAACCCAATCTCAGATATGTCTTTATTAGCAGCATGAGAAAAGACTAATACACTCTGTGATAAAGTTTTGCTGGGGACTGGGATACCAAGTTAGCTAGTTTTCAGGCCTCAGTGGTAGTAGAAGTGGGCTGAATGTGCCTGTCTTTGGGCCCCAGGGCAGCATATGCTAGTATTGGTATTAATGGTTACAAGCAAGCCAGTTTTTGGGCCTCTAAGGGGCTTACTCAAATGCCGACAGTGACAGTGGTGGTCTAGGTGGATGGGTGGGTTATTGGTTCCCTTGACAGCTGATGTAATTTGGGCAATGGCAGTGGCAGTGGGAGGTTAACCCTCTGGTTCCCAAGTGGTACATGCTGGTGATAGTGGTGGCTGCAATGGGCTAAGCCGGCCAATCTCCAGGCCCATAGATGGTCTGTGGAAGTAGATGTTAGCTGAAGTAATAACAACTAAGTGAGTAGACCCATCTTCAGGACCTGGAAGAAGTGCTCATGTGACAATGATGATGGACAGGGTTGGCCAATTCCCTGATCCCCAGACTGTGTGCTCTGACCCAGGGGTGGTGAAGCCAGGCCAGGAAGGCTTGTCCTCAGGCCCCTCAATGGTATTTGCATGTACCAGCCATGGTAAGCAGGAGCAGGGCAATTCCCAGGCTACCTACTGGAATGCTTAGATGGGGCAAGCAGTCAACATGCTGCTGCCCTCTTAATGGGGAGACCAGGGCTGCCAGTGGTTGGGGAACGTGAGCACAACTCATGCCTCAGTCCTGGCAACACTTGCACCTCAGCCCCTGCTGTGGTAGCCCATGCCACATTCATGTTTCAGCCCTTATGGCAGTAGTCTGTGCCGCAGTCGCACCTCAGCTCTGGGGATGACAATCTGCATATCTCTTATGCCTCAGTCCTAGTGCTGCTGAGCTCCAGGACAGAGCAGTCTGTTGGGGGTGGAGCTATAAAATGGCACCCTTCTCTAGGTGCTTAAGTCTCAAGGAATTTGTGAGCTCCCTCCTGGAGTAGTGCTGTTGTACAATCCACCAGCAACTCTTTATGTTAGTTTCAGGGCCTGCGAGGGTCAATGTGCTGTCCCCTGGTTAGGTTTGCTGCAGTCCATTGTGGGAATGTGTACTACTGAGGATCTCCAACCTACCCTTTCCTCGTATTGAAGAGTCTCTCTCAGTTCCCAGGCAAGCCTAACCAAGCAGTCTGCTTCAATTCCTTCTTCTTTACTTTAGGTATTTCCTGTCACTTTTCTGTTGAGTTCCATTGTTCCCTCTTGGATGATTTATTCAATGTGTGATTATCTAACCATTATTTTGGTTCTTACTGGAGGAAGTGGGTACAAAATGCCTCTACTCAGCCATCTTGAAGCCCCTCCATTGATTTTTCTTTATCATAAAACCTGAGCAGTTTATAACATGAGTTCCACAGGCCCAATTTAGGGATTTTATAAACACTTCAGGGATTTTATAAACACTTAATCAGATTAAAAATTTTAGGATATGCTACAGTATTGCAAACAGAGTAAGGCAATGTTGATCTAATCCTGTTTTATCATGGAAGCACCCTGATGGAATCACCCTATCCTCCCACTCAGAATCTTCTGGTAGAGCCTAGTTTCTGAGAATTATGACCAAACTCCTTAGTCTGTCAGAAGGATCTTCACCATCAAACCTCAACATTCCTTTCTTCCTCCTACCAAGTCCTTCTCCTATTGCTACGTTCCAGCCTCATGGAACTTACCATAATTCTCTTAATGCTTTTTCATGACTGAATGTCTTTGCATATACTATTTTCTACCCCTAGAATGGTCTTTATTTCCTTTGTCATGTAATAAACTCCTTATTTCGTCTCTCACTCAAAAATGTCACCCCCTTTGGGACTATCTGCCTAACCTCCCATTCAGGAACACTTGGTTGTGTGGGCCCTACTCCTGCTTGTAAATCTCTTCAATAGAACACTGATCACAAAACTGTAATTTGTAATTCTGACTTTATGTGTCAATCTCTCATACACTGGGTTCCTCAAGGAAATAAGTAGTCAACTTTATAACCATATTATCAAAAAGAAAACTTGACATTTGAAGTTAATTGTACAATACCCGTCTTCTTTTTTAAACCATAGATTCTATGAGAAGAATGATGCTTGCCATCCTTTTCATTGTTGTATTCCTAGTGCCTACCACAGAAATTATGAGTTAATGTAATTTTAGAAGAAAAAGATAGTATCAAGAATACATAATTAACAAAAATTGGCATCCAATTCAAGGTGAGAGATGCGGGAGGAGAGGTCAAGAATATTTACTTTTCTGATATAGGCTCTTGGGTACGTAATGGTTTCATTCACTGAAATGGTGATCACTGGAAGAAGACAAGAATGAAGGTGAATGGAGGGGTGATTTACATTTTATTAATTTAATACAGGTATTATTTACTAGGCATCAGATACTGTTTCAAGTGCTTTACAAATATTAACTCATTTAATCACCCTAGAAATCCCCTGTGGTAGGCACTTGTGTAATCCCCCTTTAACAGATATAATGGAGTCATAGATATTTTCAGAAATATTCCCAAGGTCACTCAGACAGTAAGTGATGTAGATTAAATTCAAACTCGGTGGGTTTATTTCTAGAATTTATGTTCTTCACCACTATATATACTACTGAGTTTGTTTTTCCATATGTTAAATTTTGGACAAATTCAAATTTGGACACATCGTATCTGAGATGCCCATGGAGAAACCAATTGACTGTTAGATATCTGTATGTGTAATCATAATAGATCTTGATAAGTGAAGTCATGTGGCTCAGCCTCTGCAGTAATTGGGATTTAAAGAATTATTATTTAATAGCCAAACTAATTTATTCACATTTCTTGAAACATATCAGAGGATATCCCAATATACAATCTGCAGCAATCCTTATTTAAACCCTCTTTTTTCTTTAATCAATTATCTTTACCCCATATGCTCCCTAAGGCTCTAATCCCTTGCAAACCTAAGGTGAAGGAAGAGTTTTTCTTGCCCCAGCTTTTTCAGCTTTCTGTCTCTTTTCTCTTCTCCAACTCCTAAATTTTATTATGGATAAATAGCTTCTCTTCGAGCAAGAAATTAATTGCTTCTTTTTAGGATATGGGGAGGAGAAAAGAAATTAGATGGCAATTACAAGATTATTTTGGAGGACTGATGAATGAGAGGAGTCTGTAAATACTATCACATTTAACTTTTTATTCTGCCATATGTGGATCTGGAGCTTATAAAAGAAATCTATACAATTCATGTTGGGAATCATTTGCATACATGTAAGAATGAAACTGTATGAATAACATCAGTCAGAGAGAGTGTGGGCATGTAAAAGAAAAATGAGCTGAAGTTTATATTGACAAACCAGTATAATCAGACAGTAAATACTCTAAGAAGCAGATATCAAAGAAGCAGTATGAAACTTTAAACCAGTATAAGTGGGAGACAGTGGTATTTTAGATATCAAGGAAATCGTTTCAAAAAAGAGTAGTGTGGTCAATAGCCTTGAACACTGCAGAAAGATCAAGTAAAATAAGGTCTCAAGAGTGCGCTGTTGGTGTTTGCAATATAAAGTTCAGCTAGTTTCTTGTCTAAATTATGTTAAGTGGAGTGGTAAGCTCCAAAATTATAGTGTATCGATGAATATCTGAAAACTGCAAAGGCAGAAATAATGAGTACAGGCTTACTTCATTTTATTGTGCTTCACTTCATTATGCTTTGCATTTTTTATCTTATCTTTTTTAAAAAATCTGAGATATAATCCACATACCATAAATTCACTATTTAAAGTATATAGTTTAAATGGTGGTTCTATTTTCAGTTCTTTGAAGAAATGTCTGTTTTTTTGTACATTATTTAGGTGAGGAATACACTAAACCCTCAGACTTCTCTGCTATATAATATATCCACATAACAAATTTACATTCATATCCCTTGCATTTATACAAATAACAAAATAAAATATACAGCTCAGGAGCTTTTAGTATATTCACAAAATTATATCAACATCAACATTATCTAATTGCAGAATATTTGTTACCATAGAAAGATGCCCTATATATATTAGCAGTCCTTCACCATTTCCCCTTCCCTCCTTCCCTTTGGTCCTAATATATTTTTTTCTTTATGACTGTTCCTATATAGGATAATTCATATGAGTGAAACAATATAAAATGTGGCTCTTTGTGTCTGACTTCTTTCACTTAGCATAATGTTTTTAAAGTTCATTCATGTTGTAGTACATATCAGCACTTCATTCCATTGTGGCTAAATAGTACTCCATTGAAGAAATATAGCACATTTTATTAATCATTCATCATTTGAACATTTGTATTGTTTTCACTTTTTGTCTATTATGAATAAAGGCTGCTACTATACAAGTTTTTGTATAAACATATGTTTTCAAATTTCTTGTGTATATACTGAAGAGTGAAATGTTTGGGTTGTTTCTAACAGTTTAAAGAAACACAAGACTTTTAGCCAAAGTGGCAGCACCATTTTATTTTATTACATTTTTTAATTTTCATAGGTTATTGCGTAACATGTGGTGTTTGGTTACATGTGTAAGCACTTCGGTGGTGATTTGTGACACTTTGGTGCACCCTTCGCCCGAGCAGTATACACTGCACCTAATTTGTGGCCTTTTATCTCCCACCCCCTTCCTACCCTTTCACCCTGAGTCCCCAGAGTCCATTGTGTCATTCTTATGCCTTTGCATCCTCATAGCTTAGCTCCCAATCATGAGTAAGAACATACAAGATTTGATTTTCCATTCCTGAGTTACTTCACTTAGAATAATAGTCTTCAATCTCATCCAGGTCGCTGCAAATGACATTAATTCATTTCTTTTTATGGCTGAGTAGTATTTCATCATACATATATCACAGTTTCTTTATCGACTCGTTGATTGATGGGCGTTTGGGTTGGTTCCACAATCTTGCACTTTTGAATGGTGCTGCTATAAACATGTGTGTGCAAGTATCATTTTCGAATAATTACTTCTTTTCTTCTGGGTAGATACCCAGTAGTGGGATTGCTGCATCAAATGATAGTTCCTACTTTTGTTTTTTTAAGCAATCTCCACACTGTTTTCCATAGTGGTAGCACTAGTTTATATTCCCACCAGTGGTGTAGAAGTGCTGCCTGTTCACCGCATCCACAGCAACATCTACTGTTTATTTTGTTTGCATGTTTGTTTTTTTTTTTTTATCCTGGCCATTGTAACAGGAGTAAGGTGGTATCCCATTGTGGTTTTGATTTGCGTTTCCCTAATAATTAGTGATGTTGAGCATTTTGTCTTATGTTTATTGGATCTTTGTATATCTTCTTTTGAGGATTTTCTATTCATGTCCTTAGTCCACTTTTTCATAGGATTGTTTTTTTGTTTTTTTTTTCCTTGCTAATTTGTTTGAGTTCATAGTAAATTCTGGATATTAGTCCTTTGTCAGATGTATAGATTGTGAAGATTTTCTCCCACTCTGTGAGGTGTCTGTTTACTCTGCTGACTGTTCCTTTTGCCGTGCTAAACCTCTTTAGTTTCATTAAGTCCCAGCTATTTATCTTTGTTTTTGTTGCATTTGCTTTTGGGTACTTGGTCATGAACTCCTTGCCTAAGCCAATGTCTAGAAGGGGTTTTCCAGTATTATGTTCCAGAATTTTTATAGTTTCAGGTATTAGATTTAAGTCATTGATCCATCTTGAGTTGATTTTTCTAAGAGATGAGAGCTGAGGATCTGGTTTTGTTCGACTGCATGTGGCTTGCCAATTATCTCAACACCATTTGTTGAATAGGGTGTCCTTTCCCCATTGTATGTTTTGTTTGCTTTGTCAAAGATCACTTGGCTGTAAGCATTTGGGTTTATTTCTAGGTTCTCTATTCTGTTTCATTGGTGTAAATGCCTTTTTTCATACCAGTACCATGATGTTTTGGTGACTATGTCCTTATAGTATAGTTCGAAATCAAGTAATGTGATATCTCCAGATTTGTTCTTCATCTTTAGTCTTGCTTTGGCTGTGCAGGCTTTCTTTGGTTTCACATGACTTTTAGGATTGTTATTTCTAATTCTGTGAAAAGCGATGGCGGTATTTTGATGGGAATTGCATTGAATTTGTAGATTGCTTTTGGCAGTATGGTCATTTTCACAATATTGATTCTACCCATCCATGAGCACAGGATATCTTTCTATTTGTTTGTGCCATCTGCGATTTTGTTCAGCTATGTTTTGTAGTTTTCCTTGCAGAGGTTTTTCATATACTTGGTTAGGTGTATTCCTAAGTATTTAATTTTTTTGCAGCTATTGTGAAAAGTGTTGGGTTCTTGATTTGACTCTAAGCTTGATCACTGTTGGTATATAGCAGAGCTGCTGATTTATGTGCCTTCATTTTGTATCCTGAAACTTTGCTGAATTTATTCATTAGTTAAGTCATTAGGGTTTCCTAGGCATATCATCATATCATCAGCAAATAGTGACAGTAAGACTTCCTTTTTACCAATTTGGATGCCCTTTATTTCTTTTGCTCATACTTCCAGTACTATGTTGAGTAGAAGTGGTGAGAATGGGCATGCTTGTCTTTTTCCAGCTCTCATGGGGGAACATTTTCAACTTTTCCCCATTCAGTATAATGTTGGCTGTGGGTTTGTCATAGATGGGTCTTATAACCTTAAGATATGTCCTTTGTATGCCGATTTTGCTGAGGGTTTTAATCATAAAGGGATACTGGATTTTGACAAATGCTTTTTCTATGTGTATTGAGATGATCATGTAATTTTTTAAAATCCCGTTTATGTGGTGTATCACATTTATTGACTTACCTGTGTTAAACCATCCCTGCATCCCTGGTATGAAACCCACTGGTGGATTATCTTTTTGACATGCTGTTGGATTTGGTTTACTAGTATTTTGTGAAGAATTTTAGCATCTGTGTTCATCAGGAATATTGGTCTCTACTTTTCTTTTCTTTTTTTTTTTTTTATGTCCTTTCCTGGTTTGGGTATTAGGTTGACAGTGGCTTCATACAATGATTTAGGGAGGGTTTCTTCTTTCTCTATCTTGTGGAATAGTGTCAACAGGACTGATACCAATTCTTTGAATGTCTGGTAGATTTCTGTTGTGAATCCATCTGGTCCTTCACTATTTTGTTGGTAACTTTTTAGTTACCTTTTCAAGCTCATTGCTTGTTATTGGTCTGTTCAGGGTATCTACTTTTCTGATTTAAGCTAGGAATATTCTATCTTTTCAGGAATTTATCCATCTCCTGTAGGTTTTCTAGTTTATGCCCATAAAGGTGTTCATAGTAGCCTTGAATGATTTTTTGTGTTTCTGTAGTGTCAGTAGTAATATCTCCTGCTTCATTTCTAATTGAGTTTATTTGGATATCCTCTCTTCTTTTTTTATTTTATTTATCTTTTCAAATATTAAGTTTTTGTTTCTTTTTTTTTTTTTTTTGATTTTTGTTTGTTTCAGTTTCACTTAGTTCTCCTCAGATCTTGGTTATATCCTTTCTTCTGCTGGGTTTGGGTTTGTTTTGTTTTTGTTTTTCTAGTTTTTTTCTTAGATGTGACATTAGATTGTCTGTTCGTGCTCTTTCAGACCTTTTGATGTAGACCTTTAGGACTATGAACTTTCCTCTTAGCATCAGCTTTGCTGTATCCCACAGGTTTCATTAGGCTGCATCACTATTGCTCAGTTTGAAGAATTTTTTAATTTCCATCTTGAATTCATTTTTGACCCAATGATCATTTAGGAGCAAGTTGTTTAATTTTCATGTATTTGCATGGTTTTGAAGGTTCCTTTTGGAGTGATTTCTAGTTTTATTCCACTGTCTGAGACAGTGCTTGATAAAATTTCAATTTTTTTTTAATTTATTGAGGCTCGTTTTGTGGCCGATCATATGGTCTATCTTGGAGAAAATTACATGTGCTGTTGAGTAGAATGTATATTCTGCAGTTGTTGGGTAGAACGTTTTGTATATATCTGTTAAGCTCATTTGTTCCAAGGTATAATTGAAATCCATTTTTTGTTGACTTTTCATCTTGATGACCTATCTAGTGCTGTCAGTGGAGTATTGAAGTCTCCCACTATTATTGTGTTGCCATCTATCTCATTTCTTAGGTCTATTAGTAATTGTTTTATAAATATGAGAGCTCCAGTGTTAGGTGCATATATATTTAGGATTGTGTTATTTTCCTGTTGGACTAGTCCTTTTATCATTATATAATGTCCCTCTCGGTCTTTTGTGTTTTGTCTGATATAAGAATAGCTATTCCTGATTGCTTTTTGGTGTTCATTTGCATGGAATGGCCTTTCCCACCCCTTTACCTTAAGTTTATGTCAGTCCTATGTGTTAGGTGAGTCTCTTGTGGCAGCAGATGGTTGGTGAGTTCTTATTCATTCAGCAGTTCTGTATCTTGTAAGTGGAGCATTTAGACCATTTAAATCCAACTTTAGTATTGAGATGAGAGGTACCCTACAATTCATCATGCTATGTGTTGCCTGTACACCTTGGATTTTTTTGTTGTTTTATAGATTGTTTTATAAATTCTGTGAGATTTATGCTTTAAGAAGGTTCTGTTTCGATGTGTTTCCAGGATTTGTTTCAATATTTAGAGCTCCTTTGTAGCAGTTCTTGTAGTGCTGGCTTGGTAGTGGCAAATTCTCTCAGTATTTGTTTGTCTAAAAAATACTATATCTTTCCTTCATTTTTGAAGCTAAGTTTTGCTAAATAGAAAACTCTGGGCTGATAATTGTTTTGTTTGAAGAGGCTGCAGGTAGGGCCCCAATCCATTCTAGCTTGCAGGGTTTCTGCTGAGAAATCTGCTATTAATCTGATAGGTTTTCCTTTATAGGTTACCTGGTACTTTTTCCTCAGAGCTCTTAAGATTATTTCCTTCATCTTAACTTTAAATAACCTGATGACAGTGTTCCTAGGTAGTGATCTTTTCATGATGACTTTCTTAGGTGTCCTTTGAGCTTCTTGTACTTGGATGTCTAGGTCTCTAGCAAGGCCAGGGAAGTTTTCCTTGATTATTCCCCCAAATATGTTTTCCAAACTTTTAAATTTCTAATTCAAAGACCTTGTCTCTGAACTCTGAAACTCTTTCTTCTGCTTATTTGATTCTATTGCTAAGACTTTCCAGAGCATTTTGCATTTCTATAAGTGCATCTATTGTTTCCTGAAGTTTTGATTGTTTTTTTATTTATGCTATTTCATTGAATATTTCTCCCTTCACTTACTGTATTTTTCTTAAAATTTCCTTAGATTGGGTTTTGCCTTTCTCTGATGCCTCCCTGATTAGCTTAATAAGAAACCTTCTGAATTCTTCTTCAGGTAAACCAGGACTTTCTTCTTGGTTTGGATCCATTGCTGGTAAGCTAGTGTGATTTTGGGGGAATGTTAAAGGACCTTGTTTTGTCATATTACCAGAGTTGGTTTTCTGATTCCTTCTCACTTGAGTAGCCTCTGTCAGAGGGAAGTTCTAAGGCTCAAGGCTGTTGTTCAGGTTCTTTTGTCCCATGGGACATTGCCTTGATGTAGTACTCTCCCCTTTTTCTTAGGAATGTGGTGAACTGTAGTGATTGGTATCTCTCTTCTGGATCTAACCACCCAGCAAGTCTACCAGGCTCTGGGTTGGTACTGGGAGTTGTCTGCACAGAGTCCTGTGACATGAGCCATCTATGGCTCTCTCAGTCATGGATACCAGCACAGTATTTGGGGTGTCTCTCAGGTCCTGCAGGAGCAATCTGCTTCTTTCAGAGGGTCTATAGGTTCCCTCAGCTTTCCTAATGTATTACTGCAGTCGTTCTGGAGCAAAAGTTCACAATGCGAGCCTCCACATGCTGCTCTGTCCGTCCGAGTGGGAGCTACAATCTAGTCCTTCCTCCCATCTGCCGTGATCCCCCTACTGGCAGCACCATTTCATATTCCACTAGGAATGTATATTTCTCTACATCCTGTCCAACACTTGTTATTATCTATCTTTTTATTATGGCCATCCTAGTGTGGGAGAAGCGGTTTCTAAATATGACTTTTATTTGCATTTACTTCTTATGGCTAATGATATTGAGCATTTTTGCTGTGCTTAGCTTCCATTTGTATATTTTCTTTGGAGAAATGTTTATTCAAATTGTTTGCCCATTTTTAAGCTGGGTCATCTCTTGTGCAGTTATGAAGTGTTCTTTATATATTCCTGATAAAAGATACTTGTCAGATATATAATTTGGAAATAATTTCTAACATTCTGCTAGATATCTTATCACTTTGTTTATAATATTGTTGTGTCCACAAAAAATGTAATTTTGATGAAATCCAGTTAATTTTTTTCCTTTAGTTTCTTGTGCTTTAGGTGTCATGTCTATGAAACCGTTGCTTAATTTTAGGTCATAAATATTTACACCTATGTTTTATCCTAAGAGTTTTGTAGTATTAGTTCTTATATTTGAAACTTTGATTTAATTTGTGTTGATTTTGGTATATGGTATGAGGTAGAGGGCTAAGTTCATTCCTTTACATATGCTTATGTAGCTGTCCCAGTATCTTTCCTCTTTTTTTTTTTTTTTT
>NW_016107889.1:621064-666623 GCF_001604975.1 Cebus imitator | reverse complement strand
TGACCATAGGGTTTATGTCTGAACTATCTATTCTGTTCCACAGATATATAGATATATAGATAGATAGAGAGAGAGAGAGAGAGATATATATATATAGATAGATAGATAGATAGATAGATAGATATAGATAGATACAGATAGATAGATATATGTCTATCCTTAGGCCAATACCACACTTTTTTGATTTTTGGTTTTTGTAGTAAGTTTTGAAATTGGACAAGTGTAATCTTCCAATTCTTTTGAAGATTGTTTGGCTTTTCTAATTCCCTTGAATTTTCATAGAAAATCTTTAATTAGCTTGCCCATTTCTGCAAGCTAACACTTTTCAAAGTTCTCTAAGGTCATCTCATTCCTCAGCTTTTCCTTTTTAAGTTTCTTATTAGCTTATTATTTATTCCAGCTGTTATCCACCACCACAAGTTGTCATGATGCTAAACAATTGCTGGTGATTGTTTTTGACAAATACTTTTGGTAAAAGTCAATTTGCACTGATTATTTTTGACAAACACTTTTGGTCAAAATCAATTTGCACTAGGCAAGTCCAGGCATGTAAAAAAATAACCTTGTGAATTCGGTCTTCCAGAGAACCACTAAACAAAATTGAATGAAGACAATTATTTAAGAAAAGTTTACAATTCATTCTCCCTCCCACCCCCACAGTCCCCCAGGTTGCTGACAGGCTGTTGTTTCCCTGCAGAGCTGGGAAAAGGGAAATGGAAAAAAGGCAAGTTAAAATGCCATGAAACTCACTGATCTTACTGTGTTTCAGCCATTTTTCTTGAATGTATACCTCCTGGATTGATACAAACCTTTGGTTAATTTTCAGAGTTATGAAAAAGAAGATTCTGAGAACTTTTGCCAGTGTCTGCATTGCTTTTATGAAGGGAAAGATTTTCGCTGGTCCTTTCTCTGCCATTCACATTAATTCACTAGATGCTGAGATTGCAATCTCTACACCCTGTTGCATCTTCACATCACTTATTTGATGTCAGTCCGGTATCAAAGAAGGTTGACTTGCCTGATCAGTGTAGTTAATCAGCTATTTAGCATCTTGGAGACAGTTTTAAGATATAAAAGTTACAGGAATGATGACAACGTTGGATTGATCTTAATTCCTGAATTTAGTTGGAAAAAGCTGAAATTTATGTGCCCCAACTTTTAAGAAAGTTAAGAAGCCAAGGATAGATATTCTAAGCACAGAAAAAAGTGGGTGATTCAACATTTCATATATTTAACAGAAAGTAGCAAAAACACCACAGATTTTCACATTCTACCAATATTTCTATATTAAATTAAACTAACTGTAACAACCATCGTGATACTTCATACTCTGCTTTCTACTACACCCTACTAAAATTCCAGTGCTGTCCCTCACTCAAAATTTATCAGACTAATCCTGTAAGTTGCATTCACTTATAAATTAATAATAAAATAATTACCAATAATGAGTTTCTCATTGAAATTATTTTTATTAAAATGGAATAACTTCATCACAAAAAGGCTTCTGGCCATGTCCAAGTCAAATATATGTCATCTTTCTGTTGTCTGTCATTATCATTAGCCACTTCTTCTTTTTAGAAATTTCCTACTTGTTTGCCTTATTTACAGTAAGTATCCTCTTTTAATTAGCCATGTATATCTCAAACCTTCCTTTCTCCACCTCATTGTGAAGCTTCCCTTCCTCCTTCTTAAACCTCAGTATTTCCCAGGGCTCCATTCTCAACCCTATTATTCTCACCCTATATGTTGTCATAATTGATGTTATCTTCTTCTACACTTCAGTTACCATCTATGAAATGAGGAACCTTGGATCTACATTTTCAGCTATAGTCTCTCTCCTAAACTATGCATGCAGAATATATATATATATAACCAATTCACTGGCTATTTCTTCCTAATTTTTCTACAGGTACCTACAATGCAACATGTCAAGAACTGAATTGATCATTTCCCTCATCAAACATTGGACACAATCTGATGGATTAATAGGTCCATACTGTCAGAACATTCCATGGAATAACCCCAAGTAAACCAATTCTAATGACCAAAAACAATAAGGAGAAAAAAAAAACTCTTTCAAAAGTCATATGCAGACGATCAACCCACATCCTAAGGCTGAAATAATGGTTAACACTACTGTGAATTTGAGTAAGACCAAGCACATGGTTTGGAGTCTTTGGTGACAGAATAAATAAACCTTTCAGAAATTATGAAGACATAAATCCTTAGGCAGAAGACTTGAGAGAACAAGTTCTATGTGACCAGGTCAGTGCAATGATAGTTTGAAGAAATTTTGGAAGAGTTCTCAGGGACATGTTTCACTTCGGGTTTACTTCTGATAACTCTTAAGGAAAGAGTAATACTTTAAACAAGAAATAAAAAAAATTTAGGACTCAGATTTCAAAGACTTTGCTTCTTATGTGATAACAGGATGTGAAAAAAAAAATGAAAAGACTGAATGATTCAATAGGTGGAACTGTAAGTATTAGCTAATCTATCAGTGAAACAAAGAGGATTTGGGTGGGACCAGCAATGTTTTAAGGCAAGCCAAGCTCAATAGAAGAATGTGTAATTATGTACTTGCAATTTACCAGGATCGTAGTGAATGCTATATCGAGGGAAAACTGTAGAGGTCACATAATAAGATCATTTGAACATGAGACACAGAGAAGACAAGAAACACATTGAGAGTCACACAGTTAGTTGGTAGAAAAAAATCTCTACGATCCTAATTTTGGTGTGGTGCTATTTCCACTACATTATATTTGTTTACTGTGATAAAATAGTTATTTTACACAATGACTATGTATGAGTCATACTGCAGTGAACACTGAGGGGGCAGTATACCACAAGAAATGTAAAATGAGCATTTACCTACTATCCCAAGGGTTCAGTCTTTGAAGAAAAAATTGCCCCAATCCTTTGGTAGGCAGAAGCAGAAAAATATCTAAGCTATGCAGAACCCAGCAAAGCAGTGCTGAGGTGGAGATGTTTACTTACTCATTTGGTTGTAAATATATTTTTATCGTAAGTTATTACATAAAAATCTTTAATTTGGGCAGCAAATGGGTCAAAGAGCTTTAAAAATCTGGAAAAATATATGCCATTAAAAGTCAGCCTGTGCATCATTTTCCTTGTCAGCTTCTGCATTTGTGCAGACACCAGCAACCTCAGGCTGCGTTGTCCCTGCAGAGAGAAGGAGCTGCTATACAGAGACTCACTTGTTTTTAGCCAAGGCCATTTCATCATTTTTAGTTCTTCAGGACGGAAAAACGCTTACAAAGCAAAAGGTAGTAAAATAATTAGGTGCAAGGTTATGGCTGAGCAGTTCATTTAATCTATCTATGTAATTCCTAATGTGTTGCACTTTGGGGTTTCCCTGAAATAAGACACAGCAACCATGTGTCCCAGAATTACTAGGGCCTGAGGCACTCACCAGCTGACAACATGCCGAGGGAGAGAGCAGCAAGCAAAGGGAGTCTACATGGCTTAAAGCTTATCAATCCTAAATTCCCCCTGAAGCCATCTGCATACTGGGCCAGCTACTCACAGGGTGCAGCATTTTTCCAGGACCTGCCCACAAACCTAGGTAGAAAAGGAAATAGTGGATATTCCCAAGATTCCTCCCTGAGATTCTGAAAATGAAAGACCTCTTCAAAAACATCATTTCACCCCCTCTTCTCCCCATCCCAACCCCTACAACTCCTGCAAAGAGCCTATTACCACCACCTGCAGAGCAAGGCACTGAACAGAGGAAGAAAGCTAGATTAGCAAAGGAACAGCACATGTGCTTCTCTGAGCCAAGTACTTACAGGCATTTCTCATTTAATCCTCAAAACAACCCTGATAAGTAGGGATTGTTAGTATCTCTATGTTGCAGAAGAGGAAAAAGGCTCCAAGAAATGCACTGACCTACCCACGGTCATACAGCTGGGGCAAGCAAAGGTAGGATTTTAACTTACGTAATATAGCTTCAGTGTCCATGTTCTTTCTATTAAACTATGACAATCTGTTTCTCAAATGAGGTAGCTCCAATGTTACCTTTTCTATGCACCCTTTCCAATCACCGTCCAGTGCTTTTTCCTATGCCCTCAAAGTTTTCTAATGGTCTTGTTAATCTGCCTCATAATGTATTAGAGGGGTGTGTGTGTGTGTGTGTGTGTGTGTGTGTGTGTGTGTGTTTCCCAGGGACCCCTTGGAAAGCAGGCTCTGTTGTTTCCAGTACAAATCATAGGCTCACAGTTGTCCATCACAGAGCTCCTACAGAAAAGGTTCTTATTAGTATTGATTGGACTGAAGTGAAGTTTTTCTTTTTAAAAATGTTTTACTGGAGTAAAATTCATGTAACATAAAGTGTACTATTCTGTGGCAGTTAATATCTTTATAGTATTGTGCAATCATCACCCCTATCTAATTCAAAAGTATTTTGGTCATACCAAAAGAAAACTTCCTACCCATTAATTGGCCGTTCCTCCTTCCCCACACTCAGAGCTCCTGACAAGTAGTATTCTGCTTTCTATCTCTATGGATTTATCTTTTCTTTGTATTTCATATAAATGGAATAATACAATATATGACCTTTGGTGTCTGGGTTCTTTGGCTTATGTTTTTGAGATTCATCCATGTTATAGCATGTATCAGCACTTTGATCATTTTATAACTAAAGATATTTTATTGTATGGATACAACCAATTTTGTTTATTCATTTATCAGTTAATGGACACTTGGGTTGTTCCCACCTTTTGGCTTTTCTAAATAATGCTGATACGAACATTTCTGTACAAGGATATATATAAATTTCTGAGAGCTTTTAAGAGAAAGAGCTTCTGAATTGTATGTGAGCTCTATTTTTAATATTTAAGGAAGCATAAAACTTTTTTCCAAAGTGGCTGCACTATTTTACATCCATACGAGGAAAAAATATATGAGTTGTAATTTCTCTATGTGCTTGCCAAATGATATTTTCCTTTGTTAAAAAAAGTCATAGTCGTCCTATTGGGCATGAACTGATATTTCATTGTGGTTTTCATTTTCATTTCCCTAATAACTGATAATGTTGAGCATCTTTCATGTTTATTGGTCATTTATATATCTTCTTGAGAGAAATATGTTCTATTCAAGTCTTTTGCTCTTTTTTGTCTTTTTGTTATTATGTTGTAGGAGTTTTTCTACATTCTGGATGTTAAACTTTTATCAGAGGCATGATTTGCAAATATTTACTCCCATTTTTTAGGTTATCTTTTCACTTCATTGATAATGTCTTGATGCCCAGAGTTTCTAATTTTGTGAAAATACAATCTATTTTTCCTTTTGTAACTCATGCTTTTAATATCATATCTACACAATCTATTGCCAAATCCAAAAGCATGAATATTTATTCCTGCTTTCTTCTAAGAGTTTTATAGTTTTAGTTTTTATATTTAGGTCATTATTCCATTTTGTGTTCTTTTTGTCTGTGAGGTGAGGAAGGGCTCCAACTTTATTCTTTTGCATTTGCATATATAATTGTCTCAACATCATTTGTCAAAGTTATTCCTTTCCATTTGGATGGTCTTGGCACACTTGTGGAAAATCAATTGGCCATAGATGTCTGAGTTTATTTCTGGACACCTATTCTGTGCTATTGGTCTATATATCTATTCTAAAGAAAGTGCTACACTTTTCTGATCATCAAAAATTTGTACTAATTGTTCAAATTGAGAAATGTCAGTCCACCAAATTATTTTTTTCAATATTGTTGTGGCTATTCATGGTCCCTTGTAGTTCCATATGAATTTAAGGATGATTGGCTTTTCAATTTCTGCAAAAAGGCTATCGAAAATTTGATAGGAATTACATTGAATCTATAGATATTTTTGAGTAGAATTATTATCTTAACAATAGTAAGTCTTCCAATCCATGAACCCAGGATCTGTTTCCATTTATTTAGGTCATATTTATTTATTTATTTATTTATTTTGAGCAATGTTTTATAGCCATCCATGCACAAGGCTTTAACCTCTTCTGTTAATATATTCTCAGGAACGTTATTCTTTTTGATGCTTTTGTAAACTGAATTGTTATTTTGATTTCTTTTTCAGATCGTTCATTGCCAGTGTACAGAACTACGGCTCCTTTGAATGTTGATTTTGTATCCTGCAATTTTGCTGAATTAATTTTATTATGTCTCTTAGGTTTTGTGTCTGCATGGATTCTTTAGTATTTTCTCCATTTGAGATCATGTTGTCTGTGAATAGGGGAAGTTTTACTTCTTCCTTTCTAACTAGATGTTTTTATTTCTTGTTATTGCCCAATTGATTTGGCCAGAACTTCCAGTACAACATTAAGTAACCATGGTAAAAACAGCCATCCTTGTTTTGTTCCTGATCTTAAGGGAAAACTTTCAGTCTTTCACCTCTGAACAGGATATACGCTGTGGAATTTTTATAAATGCTCTTTATCTTGTTGAGGAAGTTTCCACTATTTCTAATTTAAACGTTTTTATTTTGTAAGGGTGCTGGATTTTGTTCAATGTTTTTTCTGTATCAACTGAGAAGACTGTGTGTGCTTTTTAAATTTTATTCATATGATTTATTGCATGACTTGATTTTTTTATGTTGAACCTTGAATTCCTAGGGGAAATCCCACTTGACCATGGTGTACAATTATTTTACTATGTTGCTAAATTCTTTTTAATAATATATTGTTGAGCATTTTGCATTATTTTCATAAGAAATACTGGTCCGTAATCCAGTCTGTCCTTTGTTGTGATGTATTTTTCTGGCTTACTTATCTTAGTAAAGGTGAACTCATAGAATTAGGAAGTGCTTCTTCTTGTATTTTTTGGAATAATTTGAGAGGATTTGAGTTAACTTTTCTTTAAATTGGTAAAATTAACTGAATTCTACTAATAAGAAATTAGAGAAAGAAGAACAAATTAAGTGAAATCATCTGGTCCAAAACTTTTTCTTGGTGGGAGGTTTTTGGTTGACTGATTTAATCTCTTTACTTGTTATAGATCTGTTGAGATTTTCTATTTATCTCGAGTCAGTTTTGTTCATTTCAGTGTCTCTAGGGATTTGCCAATTTTTTTTTAGATTGTTTATTTTAGTTAAAATGGTTTTTATCCAAAAAACAGGCAAAGATATGGCAAAAAGGGAACCCTCATATACTGTTACTGAGAATGTAAATTTGTACCATCACTATGGAGAACAATGTTGAAGTTCCTCATAGAACTAAAAATGTAACCACCATATGATCCAGCAATCCCACAGCTGGTTATATATCCAAAAGAAAGGAAATCAGTATATCAAAGAGATATCTGAACTCCCATGTTTTTTTGCTGCATTATTCACAATAGCCTAGATATGGAATCAACCTAAGTGTCCATCAACAGACGAATGAATAAAGAAAATGTGGTACATAATATGCAAGGGAGTATTGTTCAGCCATAAAAAAAGAATGATATCCTTTCATTTACAACAACATGGATGGAACTGAAAGACATTATGTTAAGTGAAATAAACCAAGCACAGAAAGACAAACATTGCATGTTCTCACTTATTTCTGTGATCTAAAAGACAAAATTGATCTCATGGAGATGGAGAGTGGAATAATGGTTGCCAGAAGCAGGGAAAGGTAGTGAAGAAGGGGAGATAAAATGGGGTTGTTTAATGGGTACAAAAATACACACTATAGAGTATTTTTGGACAGCAGGCTTTGTTTCCCCAGTACTTTAGGTAATTCGATGGAATAAATAAGATATAGTATTTTGTAGCATAATAAGGTGACTACAGTTTAAAATAATTTATTATATATTTTTAAATAACGAAAAATGTGAAATTGGCATGTTCCTAACATAAAGAAATAATAAATTCTTAAGATGATGGATACCCCAATTACCCTGATTTGATCATTACCAATTGTATGCTTGTATAAATCATAATATGTAAACCATAGATTTATAAAATTATATGCTCATTATAATAAAAAATGAAAATTTTTTAAATTTGTGGCACATAATATGTAAAGCTGTGATCTATAGAACAAGAACAGCACGAAGAATGGGGAGAGAATAGAAGTCTATAAAAAAATTTTATATAGTACTAAAATTAAAGAGGTAGTAATCCAAACAAAATTGCTATAAATTAGCATGTTAATTATAGTGCCAAGAATAACCCCTAAGAAAATAACTTTAAAATGTATAGCATAATTGAAAATAGAACTTCACACAGATATTCATATAACATTGTTTATAGCAGAATTATTCCCAATAGCCAAAAGTTGGAAACAACCACGTTAGCTTCAACTGGATCATCCCTGATTTGTCTATTTCATATAGTGCAGTTTGAGTTAAGATTTCTATTAAAAAATAAAAGATTATGATTTTTTAAAATTATCCCTTCCTGGTCCTTGTGATTTTTTAAAATTATCCCTTCCATGTGTTAAGTGTAACACACGCTCTCTTGGCCTAGAGACCTCTTCTCCCCAGTGTCTTGTTTGGCTGACACCTTCTTAGTGTCTCAGCTGAATCATCGCTTCCTCAAAGATGTTCAGCCTAGTTCAGATTCTCTTGCATGTAATTGCCCTCTTTTCAGTTCTTTGCCTCTTGGAAAGTGTGTAGTTATTTATCATCATTCCTTAGTTAATATCCATCTTCCCACTAGATCATAAGTACCCAAAGGAAAACAATTACACCTGTGTGGCTCGCTATGCTGTGCATAGCACATTTTCTGGCACAATATCTAGAGTAAAATACTCCAGAGCCTAGCAGTCTCAGGGTAATTCAAAACCATGCACCAGGCAAAGCCAGCTGTGGGTACACAACATGATACTTTATTCCAGCATCTGCTAGGAGGCTATCCTTTGTGGCAGCAAGGAAGAAGGGAGGACTAGTCTAAGAGTTAATGGCCATAAGTGTGGCTCTGTTGAGTACTCATTACAGGGACCCTTTCGAAGATTCTTCTCCACCCTGCTCTTTTCATCTCTAACTGAGAGAGACACAGAGGACACACTGAGAAACCTGTCACTTGGTCCAAGCTCAACTTGGAGGGTAAAGAAATCAGAGGGCGTGCCAAGAAAGTGACTAAGAGATTCCTGACCTTTTCTTCCTTTCCTGACTTTGCTCAACAAGAAATTCCTAGAGGGAACCAGCAAGTAGGGGATGAAGAGGAAGTACAGTGCTGAGCAGAGTGCACAGATGTAGAGTCAGACAAGCTTGGATTGCTCTTCCTTATGTATGTTCCCCAAAGGGGAAAATTCTGAAAAAAAAAAAAAAAATTGGAAGTGATTTTCATATTCTCTAAGTTGAAGTTTACATCAAATATAGAAATCACCTCCTGCCTCTGCTTCAATGCCTCTGGTGATGGGCAGCTCACTTCCCACTGAAGCAGTCCTTCCCGTCTTGTAGCAGCTTTAGCTTTGCACAGTCCTTCTAAAGAAGAAACTCAGATATTAGCAGATTTGGTCTACCGGCTGACAATCAGGTGGGCTCACATGGACTGACAATGGAATTGGCATAGTCAGGGAAAATCCAGAAAATCTGGTTAACTAGGAATTTGAGGTTCCATGCAAAAGGGAGATAAAATAGATGGCACAACCTCACACATAAACTGGAAATGACTTAAAAAAACCTGCTGGAGCTCTGTGAACCTCAGCTGAAAGAGAATGGGAGTGGAAAAGAAGTGTGTGTGTGCACACACATACACATTATTACCCTATAGCAGTGTTGGAGAAAGGCAATAGAAGTTTCCCACAGATGGTTCTGAGTTTTACTTTTGAGCTGCTTTATTAGAGTCCTGTACTATGCCTGGCAGACCTACGAGCTTCCCAGTACTGACCTTGCCCAAATGCTCTGCCTCCTGATCCCAAGATTCATTTGATTTCTGCTCCAACCCCAGTGGTATGACTATGGCACTTGGAACATATCAAGATGATATATGCTGGAAAGCTCAGCCATCTACATTCTTGTAGATTGCTTAAATATGACATCTGTCCTATACATGATCTGAGGCTTTAGCTATATCTACAATATACTTCATTCTGCCTGAAGGGGGAGCTGCCCAGAATGATGGAGCTGGGAATAGGAACTATTAGCCTTGATATTCTTCAATCTGGCCTTCTCTCTTCTCCTGGTTAATGTCCTTAGGAGCCATCCATGACCACTACTGCCCTAAAGATAACTGATTCCATCTTTATTTGGTGACAGCCTTGTCAGTATTGGAGTTTGGTTTCCCACACATTGTTTTGCTGTATCAAAAATATCCCCAAAGAAGTGTTTGTTGGAGCAGCCTGAACTTGTCTCTGGAAACACTGAGAGCATAAGCACTATATGAACCACGTGTGGTTTGAAAGTGCTTATGATAGCATTCTCCAGTTTAAAAAGAAAGTCAATAAACTTGCATTAAATATTGATTTCAAACTGTTTCCTGCTACTCTGTGTGTAACTGAGCTTCTAAAAAGACTATATATTATCTGCTGTTGTTGTTTAAAGTCAAGGTAACAACCGAACACTATAGATATGCTCATATAAACACTGGAGCCTAATGCAAGTATGTTGTGCTTTGTATGCTTGCATAGGGTGACTTCTCAACTGCTTCACCAAAATGGACATAATCTCCCAAAAAGCAATTCCCAGTTGGCTATGGGCATTGCTTTCTAAGGTTCAGAGCTTAAATGAGCTACATTGGGATTATATCTCAATTATAGCTCTTTATCACAAATTCTGACCCGTTAAGATCAGTTTCGTAAGTGCTGGTAAAATAAAATACTGATTGAGTTGGCACTTAAAATAAAACATTTTTCTTCTTTTAGGGTTATTGTTCTAGCAGAAATCACAAGTCTGGGGATCATTTTCCATTCCCCTTCATGACTACATAGTGGTTTTTTTGAAAGAGTTTCTGTCCCAGGTATAAGCACTTAAGTCCCAGCTCTGTTCTTACTAGCTATGTGATACTAACAAAGTCATTCTACCTTTCTGTGATAACTCAATTTCTTTTATAAGAAATGGGGGAATACCACCTATACTTTAGAATTATCTAAAAAAGGCAAATGGGATGGAATTTGCAAAGAATCTTGCATAGAGCACCTGAAACATAGTAGGTGTTCAATACAGTAATATTAGTTATTTTTATTTCTATGCAGCTTATAAGTGGTGATTTACTACATGTCAGGTCACAATTCAGTATGGGTACTACCTTAAAGCACTGATATAAACTGAAAGAGTTCATTGTGGTTTCTATATATTTTGTTTCCTTCTTCTAAAGGATCTATTTTTGGTTGAATAATATCCACACGGACCCAGAAATTCCTTTGATTAAGAGTTGTTTGTTCTCTACTAATCTATATTTTATGCAGTTTATATTTGGAACTTACTCTTAAACATCATAATATATCATTCTATTTTGTTTCTTTTTGTTTTAGCTTTCAAGACAAAGGAACAAGATGCTTGTATATTTAAGGAGTTGGGTTTTTAAATGCTACTGAGAAGTATTATGAGCCTTTTATTTATGTATTTATTTTTTGGTGAATTTAGAGCCTAGTATTAAAGTCACAGAATGAAATGAGGGAAGGTTTTATACAGAAAAATTTGCCATGGTGTTAGAAGCAAGAAAACTTGCTGACCTCAAGATGACTAGGATATGTCCTATGGGCTTACATCTAACTTTTCCTTCACTTGCATAGAAGAGAAAGGAACCAAGGCAAATGTGATGGTAGCAGTGTTATTTAGATGACAAGGCAATCAAGGAGAAAGAACTAAACTACATCCAGCCGGGGAGGAGAAATTCAGTGTGGGTGAAGAATGTAAGATGTGCTTTAGTAGGTGCTGAAAGCCTAGAAAGGGAAACTGATAAAGTAGACCATTGTTAAGAAACTTCAGTTCCAATATTCTTCTGGATGTGTAATCAACACCATTTCCAAACACCACTGGAGGATGCTAAAAGGAAGCAGAGGACACTAGCAAGCCAAGGGCTTGGATTTCATACATGTGCTATATACAGACAACTCACAGAGAACCCAAGATGAGAAGTCAGAAGGTCTGGGTTCTGCTCTTAATTCTGTCACTCACTAGCTTTGGGACACAGCAAGTCCTTTGTCTTCTGTGGTTTCTGTTGGCCTAACCATAAAATTAGAAGTTTGAATGAGATCATCTTTTGGGAAACTTCCAACTTTATCACCGTTCTGTGTTTTTTCAGTCTCAGAAGATAAAAGCATGAAGATATGAAAGCAGACTTTTCGTTGTTATTATTTGTTTCTAACCACCTTTTCAGGGTAAACATCAGGTTCTTTCTATATAAGAAACTTGGTCAAACAGTTTTCATGTAGAATTCAGTAAACAACAAAATTTAAATCCTTCCCACTACCACTTGATTTCTCTCTAAACTGTGACCTTGATATGCTCTCATGGGCCTGAATAACTTTGGGTTCCTTAGGCCTGGCCAAAACAATTTTAAGTCCTTGAGCTTGAAATGTTACATTCTTTACTTAACCCTCAAGAAAGAGAGATATTTTAGCTACACTTTGTTTTGAAAGATTTGTCTTGGGCAGTATTTTGTGCTGCACAACTGCAGCGCCTGAGCTTGGCCATGATTGCAATCACAGAGGTGCTGAAGACCCTCCCACTGATTTCAGCACATCCCTGTAGAGCTGGGCAAATGCTCAAGTGTGAATGTTCCCATCGAATCCTGATCTTTTTAGCGACATCATGTTTTCAAAGCAAGCTCAAGACCACAGGGGTTGCTGGGCTTAGTGCGAACAATCAAATTCTAAGTAAACAACCTCATCTTCCACCCTTTATCTCTCCTTCTTCCTCTGAATTTTGCTATCCGTTTGGAAACTGCTCTTTCATTTGGCTTGGGTGACCCCCTTTTGAGCCAGAACACTTTGTTTTAGTAAGAGTATGCTCTGGAGTTGTCAGAGCCTGCATTAACTTCACTGTTTGTCATTGTCAAGGTGTTTGAAGTTGCTAACTTGCCCTTTGGTGGGTATGCTAAATATAGATGGAATGAAAAGACTATCATTCCCTCCTAATTCTCCCACTAGGCCAACCCAAAGCTACATACTTCCTTTGAGGTGACAGAAGGTGACAAGTGGCAGCATTCATGTAATTAAGCTCTTATCTGGCCTTGGGCCTGGTTGTCCAGTTGATACCCTACCTTGAAAATTATGAAATTCTGTCATTTACTGAGGGAAAACCATGAATCCTGGAATTTTTAGAAGAATTCTCTTTTCAAGTGTTGTGCCCACTCATACTTGTGTGTTGATTTGGGATTTGAAAAAGTGGTTTCTGCATTCACTTTGTTAGAGGTGGGGCTGAGGTTCTCAATGAGTACACTGTTTAAACTTTGGGTAATCCTAAACAATTGGGTCATAAATACTTTAAATTGAGATAATTATTTTCTCCATTTGTCGTACACATTCATAAACTTTGGTCCGGATAAGTGGAAGATCAGCAGATGAGTTTATTTCTCTGTAGCCAAATCACCTTCCTAGGTAGTCAAATGGAGATAGGAAAAATATTCAGACTCTCTTCATACAGTATTGTCCTTTGACATTGAAGTTTGAGACAGAGAATGTCAGAGGTATGAGGAGCCTTGGACATCTTCCCACTCTCACCTTTTACATGTAAAGACGCTGAGGCCTAAGAGAGAAAGTAACTTGCCCAAGGTCAAAAACCAAGTCAGAGGTTGATCTGGGGTTCAAATGCATGCCTCCTAAATATTAAATACAACCTGCTAGTAGTATTTACTAGACAAAAGAGACAAGAACAAAAATATAAAGGAAATGTAGGGGTATGAGCTAAGAAAAAGCTTGAGGTTTAGAAATCATCTAAGGCAGAAAGACTGCCCTGTCTTGAAGAACTGTTACCATTATTAGCAGCTAAAGAAAACTAAGCACAGAGCTATGTACCCAGAGAAGATGAGACAAATTCAGTACGTAGACAGCACATTCTGTTCCAGTAAGCTGATGAGAAACCTAGGAAAGAGATTTGTTTTCCTAGACACAAACGATGCTAAAAGAAATTATTCTGTCTCTGGACTGTACCATGGCAAGAAATCTCAGACTGACCCTGAAGATGAGATGAAAAGAGGGGTCAACTGGTCCAAAGGGAAAATGGGGAGGGCTTGGAGGAACATAAGTAAAGTTTGAGACTGAGTCACTAATGTGGAACATTTCCGTTTAGAATACACACCCTGAGAGTCTACTGAGGATATATGATCCCTTCAGACAGCAGCTCCTAGACTGCCCACTGCATTACAAGAGGAGGTTATGCAGTATAGTGAATGGGTGGCAAGTCCAGAATCCAAAAGATTTGAATCCATAGCCTGGCCATGCTTTACCTCTTTTATGACCATGGGCTAGTTGTTTACCTTCTCTGGGCCTAATTTTTCTTCAAATTCAAGAAACCTCAAAGGATTATTTGTAGGATTCAATAAAATAATACTTGTTAGAATGTTTAGAATATAGCATGCATTCATATATGCCAGATATTATTAATAACAACCAGCTGAGAGTGAAAAGATCCACAAAATTCAAACACAAAGTGACTGGATCATTAAGATGTTTGCTTTTCCTTGATGAAAGTGTCAGAGCACTTCTGCTCTCTGATCTACAATTCCCTGGTTTATAAAAATGAATATTTATAATAATGTCTTAGGGCTGTTATGACAGTTCATTGAGATATGGTGTGTACAGGATATGTTCGACTGGGATGGTTATAGTTATTGAACTGGGGTCAGACATTCCACAGATGAAGAGAAGAAGGGCCAAATCCAAGAGGTCTGATTTTCAGAAATGGTGGCAGGGTAATGATACCAATGCAAGTACAGAAACAAGGCGGGGAGGCTTTCCCACTGGAGGCTTGTCTAGGCTAACTTATGCCAAAAAATTCTAAAAATAATTACAAATGCCACCTCCCTCTTTGGTTCACTTACAATTGACAGCACTGTCGGCAGAATCATTGGCTTGTCTTGGGTGACTCCCCGGAATTCCAAGGCTTCTCATGACAAAGTAACATCTAGGGTGGTCCCAACAACACTTAGCCTCTGGTTCTATTCATCGTGTTAATGGTGGTGACATTAATCACTTCCTGAAGTTTTGATTCACAAAACCCACTTCCACTTCTAGAGGTTGTGCTTTGAAAGTACACAAACATCAATAGGAGCCCCTACTGTGTGTAGGATTTTGTGACTGGCTCAGAGTAGGCACTCAAATATTTGTTGATTGATTGATTAGAGAGGTTACTGAGGTTAGTAAAACATTCTCTACCTTCAAGACACTGGCATCCAGTGGGAATACTGATTAATACAAAGCTAGTTTTCACCCAAAATAAACCGATAAAGGATATGTAAAAAGTAAAAGACAGCAACTGGGAATCATTCCAACTGGAGGTGTCTAGTAGAACTACTAGGAGAAGAAAGCACTTGCTATGTACCTTTGCAGCTAATTGAGATTTTTGACATTCAAGGGAAAGGGCCCCTCAGTTACAGAGAGTAGAGTAACCACAGGAAAAACTAAAAAACAGACCTCCTTATTGGAAAATAATAAACAGTGATTTGTGTGTGTGTGTGTGTGTGTGTGTGTGTGTGTGTGTGTGTGTTCTCATGCAAACATATGTGCATGTGTGCTGGGGTCAGAGCATGAAGAGTCATCATGCCCACACAAATAATTTGGATTTTTGTTTCTGTAGGTGATGGGGATCTGGGGAAGATTTTGAGCAAGGTGATGATCAAATTAACTTTTGTATGTATAAAGTGTATATATGCATATAATCATAGATAGCTTGGGTTTTATTACTAGATGTAGACACTTCACAATTACAAAGACACAACTTTTCCACCATCTCTAAGACTGCTAGAGTCAGGAGAACAAAGAAAAAGCCATAAAAGTATGTTCAGATGAACAACAAATTGATAAAAACAACTGTAAGGAGAAAGAGACAACATCAGTGAGCTGAGCTCTTGAGCTAGTGACCGACAGCTACCCTTGCAATATCACCATCATCCCTGCTTTTTTTAAAAAAAATATTTGACACCAGCTGTCGACAGCAGGATCAATACCTGCTGCAGCAGAGGTCACTGCTGGCAGGTGTCCACCAAACATTGGGATTCCATTTCATTTCAACCGTGTTTGAAAGAAGGGACTGCACTCTAGAGTCCACCAGAGGGAATGCATTGCAGATGAAGAGGATAACAATATAAATTTCACAAAACACAATCTTTGCCAGGTCTTACTAGGTTTCAACATTTTAAAAAGAGTTCTAGCGTTAAATAAGTTTGGGAAATGATTGGCTAACAAGATTCAGCTAATATCTTTGCTGAAGGAATTCTCAGAGACTTCCCTAGGTGAATGTGTATTATGATCCTCTAAGATAGGGCTTGAATATACAGTTTTTTCCATACTTATTTGACCTCAGAACCTTCTGTTTTTATTTGGTTGGGTTTTTAAATATTTCTAATTAACAAATAAAATATATATGTTTTATAATAATATTTTAATATATATGTTATAAAATGATTAAATCAAGCTAATTAACATATCTATCACCTCATACTTAGCACCTTTTTGTGGTGAGACAGTCAAAATCTACTCACTTAGGGCATGCTGTAATACTGACACTTTCAGAGTCTCAGGCAGGAGGATCACTTGAGGCCAGGAGCTTGAGACCAGTCTGGTAAACATAGAGAAACCTCTTCTTTTTCTGTTTTTTTTTTTTTTTTTTTTTTTTACTTTGCATATATAAAAAGTGTATACACATATATATATATATATACACACACACACATATATATAAAGTCTGTAAAAAATAAGTATGTATAAAGTGTATATATGCATATAATCACTTAGCAATTTTCAAATATATAATCTATTATTATTACCTCATCATTATGCTATCCAATAGATGTCCAGAACTTATTCCTCCTATGTAACTGAAACTTTGTTTCAACATCTTCCCATCCTCCTCTCTCCATTTAAACCCCTAGTAACCACCATTCTACTCTCTGCTTCTATGAACTCTACTTTTCCAGATTCCACATATACCTGAAATCATGCAATGTTAGTCTTTCTGTGCCTGACTTATTTCATGTAATATAATGACCTCCAGTTCCATCCATGTTGCTGCAAATGATAGGATTTCACTTTTTTTTAAAAGGTTGAGTAGTATTCTATTGTGTGTATATGCCACATTTTCTTTACCCAATCACCTACAGATGAACATTTAGGTTAAGTCCATAACTGGCTATTGTGAATAGTGCTGTAATGAACATGGCAGTATAAATATCTCTTCAGTACACTGATTTTATTTCCTTTAGATATGTAACCAGAAGTGGAATTACTGGAACATATGGAAAAAAAGTATTTGTTTTTGGAAGAGTATGTGGAAAGAATCCACATTGGAAATACTGCTGCAGAGAATAGGATTCAATTTAAAATAGCATTTTGGACTCAAGTCTTATAGATCACTGATAATGATACTCTGATATAAGGCAATTTCTATTTACCAAGCTGCTGTCTGCTTCATAATGCCCATCAATCAGAAAAACTCTCATTTGTACTCATTTCAGTGCACATGTCATGCAGACTAACTTTATTTATATATTTTTTTCATTCATACAATGCATTGTCTTCCCTAATACCCTATTTCCAGTCTTCTTGTTTGAACTATAGCAATGGCCTCTTAACAGGTTCTCATACCTATCTATGTTGTCTTCTCTTTGGATTAATCCTATATGATTCCTAAAGCACAGATTCATTCATGTTACTACAGTGCTCAGAGTGACAATAGCTTTCTTTAAAATGTACATTAAAAATTCTCTCTATGGCATTCAATGCCCATCCCACTCAGGCCCTAACCTAACTTTCTCTTGAGTCTCTCCTTCCCCCAATTTACATGATTGTGATGCTGGAATCAAATGAGTCCACTTGCTAATCTCCATTCCTTGAAACTTAGTGCCTCCATGGTTGTGCTAAATCTGTTCTTTGCTCAGGAAAACTCAGCTGAAATACTTTGTCCTCCATGAAACACTTGCTTAATAACACCTGATGAAAGGGAATACTTTCCCATTTGATCCGAAACACTTTGTAATATTACTAAGAAAACACAGTAGTACATCCTATTATTTATATAAGTGTTTGGATGCCACCAGGTAGCTGTGTGAGCATGGACAAGTCACTTAACCTCTTTTAGCCTCAGTGTTCTCATTTGAAAAATGAGACAATCATAACATCTACCAACAGGATTGCTGTGAAGATTAAATGAAATAATACATGTAGGGCAGCTGCTAGCTTAATCATTGCCACGTTCTCACATAATATTGTAAACTTCTTGAAGAAAGTTACTGGGCCTTGTTCTCCTATGCATCCCACACACCTAGTTCAATGCCTGGCCTTGGTAGGCACTTACATTTATTTAGCCAATTACACATGATTGGCCAGGCTTCCTCTCCTTTGATACTCTGCCCTATTGTGAAGCCAAGGCGAGGTTACCCTGCAGGGTCAAGCACAAAGCCCTTCTACTAATGGCTCACCACTACCCTAAGTTTTAAGCACAACTGCTTAGAAGTTCAAGAATAAATTTGGTTCTAATTTTTTAAATAACTCAGAAAGGGGAAAAAATCTCATTAAAACACAAATAAAATCTCCTTATAGTACTATGTGTCAATCCTTAATCTTATCAAAATTAATCAAAATGTCTTCTATAATATTCAGCTATCTACATTTTTTTCCTCATATTGTCACTGTTTTATTTCCAAAGAGAAAATGTGATTCCCTTTGATAAATTGATGAAGACTGCCACCTACTCGCTATTTGGCTGAAATGCCATGCATGTGGCATTCTACTCACACCCACTGAAAATCTGACAAGTTACTTCTGAGAGGCTGCCATTCATCTCAATGGAACCAGTGAGTTTATCTGGGAATGGGTTGAGGATGGGGGTCAGAGATCATTTCTTTTGATACATTGAAAAATATAATTCCGTTCTTGCTGAGATACACACAGAAAGTCATGGGCTAGTCACAAGCCCAAATAAGAGAAACACCTTTGTGCTGAATATTTTCTTGTTGAGTTGCCAGATAAAATATAGGATACTGAGTGAAATTTGAATATCAGGTAATCAATGAAAACTGCTTAGTGTAAGCATGTTTCATGCAATATTTGATACACACTTATACTAAAGATTTATTCTTGTTTATCTGACATTCAAACTCAACTGCATGCCCTGTATTTGTATTTGCTAAATCTGTCTACTCTACTTCAGTGCTCCCTTCCCTATATACTCTCCGTTTTTAGGACATCCAGCTCTATGCCCTGGAGGCAGATCACACTTGAAATCTTGGGCTCCCTTCCCCTGGCTTTTGTTTTAGTTTGGTCAATGGGAAGTAGTAAAATGGGATTTAAGAATGGAAGAAAAAAAAGCCAGCCACTTATCCTCTACCCTCTTGGTTCTGACAGTGACTACATTCATCACTGGCCACAAATCTTACCTGGTAGCCTCTCTTCTGTGGCTCCAAGCTCTCTCAAGATTTCCATAACTAAAAAGTAGTTTGAAAAGTTCTCAATTTCTCTTCCCATCTATAGGTGGGAAGAGAAGGAGCTAACCCTTAGAGGAGCTTTAGGGAAGTTCTTATTTTTTCATAGCAAAGGAAATAGTAATTACTTGGATTTCTGTAACACTGCAAGTCTTTATGTAGTAAGTCCTATTATTTCATGTGTTTCCTTCCTTCATATCTTCAAGACTCACAGGACACCAATGTCCTAATTATGAATTATCCTGCTTTCACCAGTGACCCTCACCCAGTGGCAAAGTCTTCCCACCTGGATAGTTTCCTTAACAGTCTCAATCTAATTGATTTCACCTCCCTTCCAGCATGGGGAATTATTCAAATAAGCCAATCACATATTCCCAGGGGAACCACAGGTCATCCCATAGCTCCTGCTTGTTCATTCTGTCCCAAGTACAACCCCATGGGCCAAGTATAGCATACCATATTCTCCTTAGACCTGTCTGATTAATAAACTTCTGCTTGATTTCTTCTTTTTTAATATTTATTTTATATCTAGATTTGTTACATAGATAAACTTGTGTAATGTGAGTTTAACATACAGATTATTTTGTCACCCAGGTATGAAACCCATTGCCCAATAGTTATCTTATCTGATCCTCCCCTTTCTCCCACCCTCCAACCTCAAGTAGACCCCAGTGTTTGTTGTTTCCTTCTTTGTGGTAATAAGTTCTTATTATTTAGCTCCAACTTATAAGTGAGAACATACAGTATTTGGTTTTTTGTTCCTGTTTAGTTTTCTAGGGATAAAAGCCTCCAGCTCCATTCATGTTCCTGCAAAAGATGTAATCTTGTTCCTTTTTAATAGCTGAATAGTATTCCAAGGATATATATGAACCACATTTTCTTCATCCAATCTGCCATTGATGGGCATTTAGGTGTATTCTATGTCTGTGCTATTGTGAATAGTGCTGCAATGAACATTTATGTGCATGTGTCCTTATGGTAGGATTATTTATATTCTTCCTGGTATATGCTTAGTAATAGGATTGCTGGGTCAAATGATAGCTCTGATTTTAGCTCTTTGAGGAACTGCCCTACTGCTCTCCACAAGGGTTGAACTAATTACATTTCTACCAACAGTGCATAAGTGTTCCCTTTTCTCCACGACTTTGCCAGCATTTGTTATTTTTTGACTTTTTAGTAATAGCCATTCTGACTAACGTGAGATGGTATCTCATTGTGGTTTGCTTTGCATTTCTCTTTTGTTCGTTGATGTAGGACATATTTTTATATCCTTTTGGCCACATGTATGTTTTCTTTTGAAAAAGCATCTGTTCATGTCTTTTGCCTACTTTTTAATAAGATTACTTTTTACTTATAAATTTTTTAAAGTTCCTTATAGGTACTGGATATTAGACCTTTGTTAGATGCATGGATTGCAAAAATTTTCTCCCATTCTGTAGGTTGTTTGTTGACTCTGTTGATAGTTTATTTTGCTGTGCAGAAGCTCTTAAGTTTAATAAGATCCCACTTGTCAATTTTTGCTTTTGTTGTGATTTTTTTGTGTATGTCTTTCTCATAAAATCTTTGCCCATTTCTTTGTCCAGGGTGGTATTACCTAGGTTGTCTTCCAGAAATTTTATAGTTTTGGTTTTTATATTTAAGTCTTTAATATCTGTCTTGAGTTGATTTTTGTATATATTCTACAGAAGGAGTCCAGTTTCAATCTTCTGCATACAGCCAGTCAGTTATCCCAGCACCATTTATTGAATATGAAGTCTTTTTCCTATTGCTTGTTTTTGTCAGCTTTGTTGAAAATCAGATGGTCATAGGTGTGTGGCCTTATTTCTGTTCCATTGGTCTACGTGCCTATTTTCTGTTTGTTTGTTTGTTACCAGTACCATGCTGTTTTAGTTACTATAACCCTGTAGTATTGTTTGAAGTCGGGTAATGTGATGCCTTCAGCTTTGTTCTTTCGGCTTAGGATTGCCTTGGCTATTTGGGCTCCTTTTTGGTTCCATATGAATTTTTTTTAAAGCTTTTAAAAATAGTTCTGCAAAAAATGTCATTGGTAGTTTCATAGAAATAACACTGAATCTGTAAATTACTTTGAGCAATATGGCCATTTTCATGATGTAGATTCTTTCTATTCATGAGCATGGAATGTTACTTCTTTTGCTTGTGTTCTCTGATTTCTTTGGTCAGTACTCACAGTTCCCCTTGAAGGAGTCCTTCACTTCCCTTGTTTACTGTATTCCTAGGTATTTTATTCTTTTTCTAGAATTTGTGAATGGGAGTTCATTCATGATTTGGCTCTCTGCTTGACTGTTATTGGTATGTAGGAATGCTTGTGATTTTTGCACATTGATTTTATATCCTGAGATTTTGCTGAAGTTGCTTATCAGCTTAGGAAGCTTTTGGGCTGAGATGATGAGGTTTTCTAGATATAGAATCATGTCATCTGCAAACAAAATTAATTTGACTTCCTCTCTTCTTATTTGAATACCCATTATTTCTTTACTTTGCCCATTGCCCTGGTCAGAACTTCCAATATTGTGTTGAATAGGAGTGGTGAGAGAGGACATCCTTGTCTTGTTCTGATTTTCAAAGGGAATACTTTCAGCTTTTGCCCATTCAGTATGACATTGGCTGTGAGTTTGTCATATGTGGCTCTTATTATTTTGAGGTACATCCTTCAATACCTAGTTTATTGAGAGTTTTTAACATAAAGTGATGTCAAATTTCATCAAAGGCCTTTTCTGCATCTATTGAGATAATCATATCATTTTTGTCTTTGGTTTTGTTTATATGATAAATCATATTTATTGATTTCTTTATGTTGAGCCAACCTTGCATCCCAGGGATAAAGCCTTGGGTCAATCAATACTTTTTTGTTGAGGATTTTTGCATTGATGTTCATCAAAGATATTGGCCTGAAGTTTTCTTTTTTTGTTGTATCTCTGGTTTTGATATCAGGATGATGTTGGCCTCATAGAACAAGTTAGAAAGGAGTCCCTCCCTTTTAACTTTTTGGAATAGTTTCAGTATAAATAGTGCAACATTTTCTTTGTACCTCTGGAAGATTTCAGCTGTAAATCCCTCTGTTCCTGGGCATTTTTTGGTTAGTGGGCTATTTATTACTGCCTCAATTTTAGAACTCATTACTGGTCTGCTCAGGGATTCAATTTTTTCCTGATTCAGTTTTGGGAGGGGACATATGTCCAGGAATTTATCCATTTCTTCCAGATTTTCTAGTTAATGTGCATCAAGGTGTTTATAGTATTCCCTGATGGTTGGATTTTTTTGTTGTTTTTTGGGTTTTTTTGTTTTTGTTTTTCTGGTTTTTGGGGGAGTTATTTGAAACTAGGCTTTGCTCTTGTTGCCCAGGCTGGAGTGCAGTGGCACAATCTCGGCTCACCACAACCTCCGCCCCCCGGGTTCAAGCAATTATCCTGCCTCAGTCTCCCAAGTAGCTGGGAATAGAGGCATGCACCACCACAACCGACTAACTTTGTATTTTTAGTAGAGACAGGGTTTTTCCATGTTGGTCAGGCTGGTGTCGAACTTCCAACCTCAAGTGATCCTCCCACCTCGGCCTCCCAAAGTGCTGGGATTACAGACATGAGCTATATTTCTGTGAGGACAGTGGTGATATCCCCCTCATTTCATTATTTCTGATTGTGTTTATTTGACTCTTCTCTCTCTCTCTCTCTCTCTCTTTTTCTTTTCTTTCTTTTGGCTCTGGATTACCCGGAGAATCTGATGAAGACTGTGAGTTAATTTCTCTGGAAAAAGATACAAACTCACAGGTTTATAAAATTCTGCTGTAAAATTTCAGATAAAAATTCCCTTTTTTTCTTTTTTTTCTTTACTTTTTCCACTTATATCTTATTATATCTTATTGTAATGGAAATTTTTTCAAGTTATTATTTTTTGTTTATTATTTAGTCTTTTTACTTAAGAGCAGTTTATACACCACAGTTACAGTGTTATAATATTCAGTGTTTTTTCTGTGTACTTACTATTGTCAGTGAGTTTTGTACCTTCAGATAATTCATTTTTGCTCATTAATGTCTTTTCTGATTTAATAGCTCTCTATAGCATTTCTTGAAAGATGGGTTTTGGTATTTATGAAATTCCTCAGCTTTGGTTTGTCTTGGAAAATCTTTATTTCTCCTTTATCTTTGAAGGATATTTTCACCAGATACACTTTTCTAGGGTAGAAGATTTTTTTCTTCAAAACTCTAAATACATCTTGCTACTCTCTCCTGACCTGTAAGGTTTCCACTAAAAAGTCTGTTGCCAGATGTAGTGGAGCTTCCTTATATCTTATTTGTTTCTTTTCTCTTGTTGCTTTTAGAATACTTTCTTTATACTTGACCTTTGGGAGTTTGATTATCAAATGCCTTGAAGTAGTCTTCTTTCTCAAAGTAGTCTTTCGTCAAGTAGTCTACTTCTGTCTTGAAGTAATCTTTTTACTAAAGATTTGGGAAGTACTTTGTTATCCCTTTTAATAAACTTTCTACTCCTATCTCTTTCTCTACCTCTTCGTTAAAGCCAATACCTCTTAGATTTGTCATTTTGAGGCTACTTTCTAGATCCTGTATGTGTGCTTCATTGCATTTTAATGTTTTTTTTTAAATTTCCTCTGACTGTATTTTCATATAGTCTTTCTTCAAGATCACTAATTCTTTTGTTTTATCAATACTACCATTAAAAAACGGATACATTCTTCAGTATGTCAGTTGATTTCTCAACTCTAGAATTTCTGCTTCGTTTTCCTTCATTATTTTGATCTCTTTGTTGAACCTATCTGATATAATTCTGGATTTCTTCTCTAACAATTTTGAATTTATTTTTAATTTCCTCAGCATGGCTATTTTGAATTCTCTGTCTGAAAAACCACATATCTCTGTTTCCCCAGGATTGGTCTCTGATGCCTTATTTAGTTCATTTGGTGAGTCCATGTTTTCCTGGGTGGTATTAAAGCTTGTGGATATTTGTCTGTGTTTAGGCATCAAAGCATTAGGTATTCATCATAGTCTTTGCAGTCTAGACTTGTTTGTACTTATTACTCTTGGGAAGGCTTTGCAAGTATCGTGAAGAACTTTGGTGTTATGATACAAGTTCTATTTGCATTAGGAGGCCCCTCATGCCCAGTAACACACACAATGGTCCTTGCAAATTTATATAGGTATCACCTTGGTTGTCTTGAATAAGATCCAGATGAATTCTCTGTATTACCAGGGAGAGAGATTCCTGTTCTCTTTCCCTACTTTCTCCCAAACTTAACAAAGTCTCTCTCTCTCTCTGTTTCTCTCTCTCTCGCTTGCTCACTCTCTTTCTCTTTTTCTCTCTGTGTGTGTATGTGTGTTTGCGTGTGTGTGTGTGTGTGTGTGTGTGTGTGTGTGTGTGTGTCTTTCTCTCTCTCCTGTGGTGATCTATCTGAAACTGGAAGTGAAGTGACACAAGCTCCCCTGTGGTTACCACCACTGCAACTTCACTGGCTTAAATATGAAGCCAGCACACCCAGTGATAACTCTTGGTTCTCACTCAAGAGTCACTCTAACCACTACCTGGCTATCACCTATGTTTGATCAAGGCCCTGGAGCTCTACAATCAGCAGGTCAACAAGTCAGCCTGGCTTGTGTCATTCCTTTCTGTGTGACAATTTGCCCCAAGCCATAGGCAGGTCCAGAGGTACCATCTGGAAGCAAGGGACTCAGTCAAAAACCCTAGAAGTCTACCTGTTGTTCTATTGTACTATGACTGAGCTGACACTGAAATCACAAGATGTATCCCTTTCTACTCTTCCCTCCCCTTTCCACAGATGAAGGATCTTCAGCTCATGGCCACTACCACCACAGCCCCACAGGGAGTACTGCCAGGCTATGACTGATGTTCTCAAGGGCTCTTCAGTCATGTTGTGGTAAATGCTGCCTGGCCTGGGACTCACCTTTTAGGGAAGTGGGCTTCCCTCTGGCCCAGGGAAAGTCCAGAAATGCCATACAGATGCCAAGGCCTAGAATCAGGGATCCCCAAGAGCCCACTAGTTGCTCTGCCTGACCCCATGGCCATGTTGGTACCTAAGGTTCAAGACAAAGTCCCCTTTACTTTTTCCTCTGCTTCTCTCAAGCAGAAGGAGTCTCTCCCCATAACCACCACATCTGGGAATGTGCTTAGTGTCACGTGAAGCCAGCTAGTCTCAAGCAAGGTCCATGGCATACTACCTGGGTATCGCTGCTGGTTATTCAGGGGCCATTGACTCCATAGTCATCAGGTGATAGGTCCTGCTTGGATGGGGTCTTTCCCTTCATGGTAGTCAGTTTCCTTCTGGCCCAGAGTGTTACTATAAATGTCATCCGGAAGCTAGGTACTGGAAAGGAGGCCTCATGACTCTGACTGTTGGGTTATCCTGCTGTGGCTTAGCTGGTATCCAAGATGCAAGACAAAGTCCTTTTATTCTTTTCTCTCCTTTCCTCAAGAAGCAGGTAGGTGTCTCTTTTAAAGTTGTGAGCTATATAGGCTGGGGTTGAGATGAGGGCGAGGTGGCACAAGCATTCCCTGGCTGTTGTCTCAGTAGGTCACATGTCCTCCAAGACCACTAGCTCTGAGCCCAGTTTAACACTAGAAATCACCTAGGATTTACTGTTCTTGTGACCCACAAAACCTTTCAAGTTTAGTTTGGGCCCCAAAGCACTTAGACCATAGTGGTAAGGCTTGCTTAAGCTCAAATTCTGACCACTAGAAAGGGCGATTCCCCTCTGGCTAGGGATGGTTTAAATATTTCCTCCATGGTCAGGCATTAGCTGAGTACAGCCTGGTTTTGTTTTCTGTTCTAATAGGGTAGCACTGAGTTCAATACAATGTCTCACAATTCCTATGTTCTTCCTCTCCCAAGTGCACAGGTGGTCTCTCCTCACCATGCGGCTGCTGCCAGGGGATAAGGGAGAGGTGGTGTTGGTGATTCAAGACTGTCTTTTCTAGCCTCTTTCAATGCCTCTTTCAGTAATATGACGTTAAAACAAGATACTGTGAGTACTCACCTATGAAGGTACTTATTTTTGTATGTAGATAGTTGTTAAATTGGTATCCTGGTGGAAGAGATGATCAGTGGATCCTTCTATTCAGCTATCTTGCTCTACCCCTCTATCTACCATTTCTTATTGCTTTGGTAAATGGAGTATCCTTCAGGTTCACTTGTGTAACACAGTTCTCTATCCTTATGTAAATATATCTACTCTAGGATGCCCACATCTCTATGCCTTTATATTTCTTCTTGCATTGTTGGCTTAGACAGTCCTGCCATTTCTCCTTCACCCAGTAGGGCCTATCACATTTTCCAGGTTTCTAAGAGTCATTCTGGTGACATTTTTTAACCCTGTGCCTCAGGGTTCTCACTAACTTGTTAAATTCTGTATCCTGGAAGAGTGCTTTCAAATCATTACACTCACTCTTATCCAATTTTATTTTCTCCCCAACCCCTAATCCAGAATCTACATCTTGCACAGAATCTAGCCCAATACATACTTCACTGGTTCATGTAGCTAGTTCGTGTTAGTTAGGTCCTCTAGCTCTCTCCAGGCATATTCTATGTCTCCTTTCAGCAAACCAGGCATCCCCTTGCTAAATTATGCCATGACTGACCACAGTAATTGTCCTAGTAGCTGTAAGTTGAGGTAAGGACTGATCTCTATGAGGGCAGATGTCTAGGGGCAACAGATGTTTTCTTGATAAGGAGAAAGCTCTGCATTGTCTTCAAATAAAGGGGGAACACTATTTCCTAACATGGAGGAATGTGCCGTTTTTCAGGCTCAGACATTTTAGTGAATGTCAGAATGCAAGATTTTTGAGTGCATCCACCCAGATGTCCCTATGCCAAAAATGTGGCATAACCTAGGATAAGGTCTTCAAGTGAGGAAATTCCTAGAGAGTACCGGCAGCTATAAGCTGACAGTAAAGATCATCCATCCCCAGTATCTGGGGAATTAAGTTGTTCCAGCCTGAAGGGGGATCTCAGTGGCAGCAGAAGAACATTCTTTACCTCTGCATTTTTTCAATATCTCCAGGTGATTCTCATACATGTTAAAGTTTGAAGACAATTGCCCTAGGAGATCAAATATACATTTGGCCTCCACTATCTTTAAAACATTTCTGTAAGAGTTGGAATTTCAGGAGATGATTGAAGACAATATGGGCTTTCAAAAATATGGACACTTTTGATTTTTAACAATATTTAAATAGTGAAAAATCAAAAGATTTAAAAATTTTTTAACTGTCTAATATTATTTGAAGTCTACATAGAATTAGGATTTCTTCATTAAGCAAATATAGAATGGATAGTTTTCCCAAAACCTTAATCTTTAATCTGTTACAAAGTCTGGATTACAGAGAAATGTTATTTTGATTTTGTATACACACACACACACACACACACACACACACATATGTACAAAATTTAGACTACTTTATATATTCATATATAAATAAATATATAGTAGTCTGGAGAAAATCTTAACCTTTTTCATCTAAGACGTTTTTCTTTGTAATCACATAGTAATACTTTCATTTGTCCACTAGTGGACACTGTTGAGCTTCCGAACTTAAAGCTATTCTGATGGGATGGTGAGGAGGCAAAAGAGGACGCATGAATGGAAATATAAAACCAAAATTAAGATAGCGAAAATCTTTGTACAATCCTATTTATTCACCATTTAACAAGCTAATAAATGTTTATGTCAATCATATTTAGAATAACAAAGTTAGAAACAGCTAGAGTTACATTGCTTGGGAAGAATATTTTTGCAGCAGGGAAGCACTGCTTAATGGCTAATGGCATAACTAAACTGCAAAACAGTATTCTATTCCATAGGGAAATCCATGCTTTCATTTCAAGAAAAAAATATTTCCCATTTTTCCAGTTTCCTTTTCTTCAGACCTCTTTAATTTGAGAATATTGTTAATATTTTCATCAAGATTCTACCAAAATACTGAAAAGTAGATGATAAAAAGCTATCATTAAAAGGTGAGCTTGTGATGAGAATTCAGGGAAAAAGACAATGAATAAATTTTTACTAATGTATAGTTTATTTCATTTCAATGAATACAATTCCAACCTCATCATATAGATGATAAAAATTTCTTTGAAGAGAATCCAAGATCAATTATCTGAGCTGTTGTGATGATATGCTAGCAATCATTTCATAACGTTGGAGGTAGTGGTTTTTTTTTTTTTTTTTTAATAGAAGTACTATAAGCTCTGGAATGAGATCCAGGAATAAACTCCAATTCTACTGCTTATTCGCTGCCTGGCTTGAGTAGGTTGCTAGACTTCTCTGCTCCTCCATTTTCTCATCTATAAGAGTGGAAATAAATAATACTTTCTTAGTAAGTCTATTACAAGAAATAAATGAGATACTGTAGGCAAAAGGCCTACTATAGTGTCTGGTACAAAAAAGCTGTCAGTAGATATAGTTTTATTTCCATTTCCTAAAAGAAGCCACAAACAGAGGGTTCTGCCTTTAAGATAGAACCAAAGTCTTAGGCTTTCAAATGAGCATGGGCAGCAACAATCAATGATAAATTAATGATGTCTTTTCTCTTTCTAGTATATAAGTTCCACGAAGAAAACATTGAGTGTGTGTTTTTTGCTCATTAGATCCCCACCCCCTAACAAAGCACATGGATATGTTAGGGGAATAATAACTCTCATGTTCTGAGTTGGAAGACACCCTTGTAAGAACACATAGATTAACAAGAGAAAAAGAAACAAAAGTTTATTAACATGTATATTTCATATATACAGAGAAGACACCTAGGAATGAGTAATTCTCAAAGATGGGGTTTTGAAATTCAGCTTATATACCATTGTATTAGTCTGTTCTCACACTGCTATAAGGGCATACCGGAGACTGGGTAATTTATAAAGAAAAAGAGGTTTAATGGACTCATAGTTCCACATGGCTGGAGAGGCCTGACAATCATGGCAGAGGTGAAATAGGAGCAAAGGCATGTCTTACATGGTGACAGGCAAGAGAGTGTGTGCAGGGGAACTGACCTTTATAAAACCATCAGATCTCGTGAGACTCACTCACTACCACGAGAACAGCATGGAGGTGACTGTCCCCTTGATTAAATTATCTCCCACCTGGTCCATCCCATGATACATGGGAATTATGAGAACTATAGTTCAAACTGAGATTTTGGTGGGGACACATCCAAACCACATCAATCATCTTCAACAAAAAACAGTAAATGTTTTTGTAACTTTTGTTTTAGATTCAGGGGGTGCTTATGCAGGTTTGTTACACAGATATATTATGTGATGCTGAGGTTTGGGGTATGACTGAAGCTGTCACCCAGTCACTAAGCTGAGTACCAGGTAGAGTAGTTTTTCAACTCTTGCCCCTTCTTTGCATCCCCCATTTGTGGTCTCCAATATCTATCATTCCTATCTTTCTGTCTACATATACTCAATATTCAGTTCCCACTTATAAGCAAGAAAATATGGCATTTGAGCTTCTGTTTTTGTGTTAGTTCACTTAGAATAATGGCCTCCATCTTCATCCATGTTGATCCAAAGGATATAATGCCATTCCCTTTTTTTGCCTGCATAGTATTCCATAATGTATATATACCACATTTTCTTTATCTAGTTTACCATTGATGGGAACCCAGATTAATTCCATGTCTTTGCTATTTTGAATAGTGCTGCTATGAATATATTCATGCATGTGTCTTTTTGGCAAAACAATTTGATTTCCTTTGGGTATATACCCACTAATGAAATTGCTAGTTCAAATGGTATTTCTACTTTTAGTTGTTAGAGAAATCTTCAAACTACTTCCCACAGTGGCTGAATGAATTTACATTTCCATCAACAGTGTATAAGCATTCCCTTTTCTCTGCAGCCCCACCAACATCTATTATTTTTTTGCTTTTCATTAATAGCCATTCTGACTGACATGTAATGGTATCTCATTGGAGTTTTCATTTGCATTTTTCTGATGATTCATGATGATGAGCATTTTTTCATTTGTTTATTGGCTGCTCATATGTCTTCTTTGGAGAAGTGTCCATGTCCTTTGCCCATTTTTTAATGAAGTTATTTGATTTTTGCTTCTTGATTTGTTTAAGTTTATTATAGGTTCTGGATATTAGCCTTTGTCAGATGCATAGCTTGTGAATGTTTTCTTCCATCCTGTAGGTTGTTTACTCTGTTAGGAGTTTCTTTTGCTGTACAGAAGCTCTTCAGTTTAATTAGGTCTGCCTTGTCAATTTTTGTTTTTGTTGCGATTACTTTTGAGGACTTAGACATAAATTCTTTGCCAAGCCCAATGCCAAGAAGTGTACTTCTTAAGTTTTCTTCTAGGATTTTTATAGTTTGGAATCTTTGATGCACATTGAGTTAATATTTGTATATGGTGAAAGGTAGGAGTCCAATTTTATTCTTCTGCATATGGCTGCCACTTTATCCCAGCACCATTTATTGAATAAGGTGTCCTTTCCCCATTGCTTATTTTTTTCGACTTTGTCAAAGATCAGATGGTTGTAGTTGTGCAACTTTATTTCTGAGTTCTCTATTCTGTTCCATTGGTCTATGCGTCTGTTTTTGTGCTAGTACCATGCTGTTTTGGTTAACTTTGCCTTTCCCTTTGCTTAAGATTACCCTGGTTGTTCTGGCTCTTTTTTGGTTTCTTATGGTTTTAGAATTTTTTTTTTCTAATTCTGTGAAAAAAAATGACCTTGGTAGTTTGATAGAAATAGCACTGAATCTTTAGATTGCTTTGGGCAGTATGACCATTTTAATAATATTGATTCTTCTAATCCATAAGCGTAGAGTATTTTTTCATTTTTTGTATCATTTATGATTTCTTTCAGCAGTGTTTTGTGATTCTCCTTATAAAGATCTTTTGCCTCCTTGGTTAGAGGTATTCCTAGGTATTTTATTTACACATTTTTGGTGTATAAAAATGTTCATGATTTTTATACATTGATTATGTATCCTGAAACTTTTCTGAAGTCATTTACCAGTTTTCAGAGCCTTTTGTCAGAGTCTTCTATGTATGGAATCTTATCATCAGTGAGGAGAGACAGTCTGACTTCTTTTCCTATTTGGATGCCTTTTATTTTCTTCTCTTGCCTGATTGTTCTGGGTAGGCCTTCCAGTACTATGTTGAATAGGGGTGATGAGAATGGGTGTCCTTATCTTGTTTCAGCTCTCAGGAGGAATGCTTCCAACTTTTGTTCATTCAATATGATGTTGGCTGCGGGTTTGTTATAGATGGCTCTTATTATTTTTAGGTATTCTTTCAATGCCCAAATTATTGAGCATTTTCAATAATAAAGGGATCTTGGATTCCATTGAAAACTTTTTATGTATCTATTCATGTAGTCATGTTTTCGTTTATGTGATGAATCACATTTTTTGATTTGTGTATGTTGTACTAAACTCACATCCCCAGAATAAAGCCTACTCGATTATGGTAAATTAATGTTTATTGTGTTGAGGGTTTGGTTTACTAATATTTTGTTGAAATTTTTGTGTCTGTGTTCATCAGGGATATTGTCCTGTAATTTTCTTTTTCTGTTGTGTCTTTGCCAGATTTGGGTATCAGAATAATGTTGCTTCATAGAAAGAGATAAGGGGATCCCCTCCTCTTCATTTTTTTAATTTTTTGGAATATTTCCAGTAGGGTTGCTACCAGGTCTTTTTTTTTTTTACATATATTCTACTCTGACCCTTGAAGAATATGGCTTTGTTTTTTTTTTTTTTTTTTTTCAGTCAGTAGGGGTTTTATTACTGACTCAATTTTGGAACTCATTACTGGTCTGTTCAGGGTTTCAATTTCTTCTTGAGTTAACCTTGGGAGGTTGTGCATTTCTAGGAATTTATCCATTATCTCTAGATTTTCTAGTTTATGTGTATAGAGGTGTTCATAATACTCTCTAAGGATCTTTTGTATTTTGTGGAATTGGCTATAATGACACTTTTGTCATTTCTGATTTTTTATTTGGATTTTCTCTTATTTTTGTTAATCTAGCTAGCTAGCTATTGTTCTTGTTTATCTTTTCAAAGAACCAACTTTGATTTTGTTCATCCATTTTATGAATTTTTGCATCTCAGTTTCATTCAGTTCTGCTCTGATTTTACTTATTTGTTTTCTTCTGCTAGTTTTGAGGTTATTTTGTTCTTGTTTTTCTAGTTCCCTCTAGGTGTTTTTCTAGTTCTTCTAGGTTAGATGGTTAATTTGAGATCCTTCTAGCTTCTTGATGTAGGTGTTTAGCAATACAAATTTTTCTCTTAACTTTACTTTAGCTGAACCCCAGAGATTTTTGTATGTTGTGTCTCTGTTTTAATTTGTTTCAAATAATTTTTAAATTTTACCCTTAATGTTATTGTTTACCCCAATGTATTTCAGAAGGAAGTTGTTTAATCTTCATGTCATTGTGTGGTTTGAGAGGTCTTCTTGGTATTGATTTCTATTTTTATTCCACTGTGGTCTGAGATTATCCTTGGTATAATTTTGATTTTTTAAATTGATTGATACTTGCTTTAGGGACAAGAATGTGGTCAATCTTAAAGGAAATTATGTCTGCAAATTAGAAGAATATGTATTTTGTGGATGTTGAGTGGAGTATTCTGTCTATTAGTTTCCATTGTTCAAGTGCAAAACTTAAGTCCAGAAATACTTTGTTAGTTTCCTACCTTAATAACCTGTCTAACCCTGTCACGGGGGTGTTGAAATCCCCCTCTATTATTGAGTGGCTGTCTGAGTCTTTTCACAGATCTATAAGTATTTGTTTTATGAATCTGCATGCTCCAATATTGAGTACATATATATTTAGGATAATTAAGTCTTGTTGAATTCAACCCTTTAACATTGTATAATGCCTTTCTTTGTCCTTTTTGACCGTTATTGTTTTAAAATCTGTTTTATCTAATATAAGAATAGAAATCTCTGCTCTTCTTTTGTTTTCCATTTGCATGATATATTTTTCCATCCCTTTATTTTGAGCCTATGAATGTTGTTACATCTGAAATTGGTCTCTTGAAAACAGGAGACAGTTGGTTCTTTTTTTTTTTTTAATTCAATTTGCTACTCTGTGACTTTTTGGTGGGGTGTTTAGACCCTTTACATTCAAGGTAAATATTGATATGTAAGCTATTGATATTGTCATGATGTTGTTAGGTGATTCCCTTGTAGCCTTGACTGTTTTGTTGCATTACAGGATCTGTGGGCTAGGTACTTAAGTGTATTTCTGTTGAAGCAGTTATCATTATTTCATTTCCCTATGTAAAACTCCCTTAAAAGTTTCTTGTAAGGCTGGTCTAGGGTAATGAACTTCCTTAATGTTTGCTATTCTAAAAAAATATTTTATTTTTCCTTTGCTTATGAAGCTTATTTTGGTGGGATATGAAATAGTTGGTTAAAATTTCTTTTCTTTACACATGTTGAAAATAAGCCCCCAATCTCTCCTGGCTTGTAAGGTTTCTGCCAAGAAGTCCACTGTTAGGCTGATGGGCTTCCCTTTGTGAGTGACCTGACCCTTTTCTGTAGCTGTCTTATTTATTTTTCTTTCACATTGACCTTAGAATGTCTGATTATTAAGTGGCTTGGGGATGGTTGTCTTGTATAGTGTCTCACAGGGGTTCTCTGAGTTTCTTGAATTTGCATGTAAACCTCTACCTAGATAGGGAAAATTGGTATGGACTATATCCTCAAATATGTTTTCCAAGTTGCTTACTTCCTCTCTCTCTCTCGGGAATATCAGTAAGTCACAGTTTTTATCTCTTTACATAAACCCATATTTCTCAGAAGTTTTATTTATTTTTATAAATTATTTTTTTCTTTATTTTTGTCTGACTGGGTTAAGACTGATCTTAAAGCCCTGATTCTTTCCTCAGCTTGTTCTCTCCTGTTAAGTCTTCCAACTGTATTTGAAGATTCATGTAGTGAATTTTTCAATTCCAGAAGTTCAGTTTGCTTTTTTCTTTATTTTATTTTATTTTATTTTTTGAGACAGAGTCTTACTCTGTTGCCCAGGCTGGAGTGCAGTGGCATGATCTCAGCTCACTGCAACCTCCACATCCTGGGTTCAAGTGATTCTCATGCCTCAGCCTCCCCAGTAGCTAGGATTATAGGCACGCGCCACCAGACCTGGCTAATTATTGTAATTTTTAGTAGAGATGAGGTTTCATCATGTTGGCCAGGCTGGTCTCGAACGCATGACCTCATGATCCACCTACCTCAGCCTCCCAAAGTGCTGGGATTATAGGTGTGAGCTACAGCACCGGCCTGTTTTTTTTCTTAAAATGGCTATATTATCTTTCAACTGCTGGATCATTTTACTGGTTTCCTTATACTGAGCTTCAACTTTCTGTTGAATCTTGTTCAGTTTCCTTGCCATCCACATTCTGAATTCTATGTCTGTCTTTTCAGACATTTCAATCTGGTTAGGATCCATTGCTAGGAGCTAGTTAAATCCTTTGGAAATAAAGAAACACTCTGACTTTTTTGAATTGTTAGATTTCTTGTGTTGCCAGAAAGGGCTCCCAACTCAGACCACAAGAAAGGTTCTTGGATATTGCACAAGAAAGAACTAAAGGCAAGTCCATAGAGTAAAGTGAACACAAGTATTTTAGAGAAGAAACAAAAGAATGGCTACTTCATAGTCAGATCAGCCCCGAGGGCTGCTGGTTGTCCATTTTTGAGGTTATTTCTTCATTATATGCTTAAAAAGGTGGGTGGGGGGGTTGAGGGTATATGTATTATTCATGTCTCCCCTTTTTAGATCATATAGCATAACTTCCTGATGTTGCCATGACATTTATATACTGTCATGGCACTGGTGGAAGTGTAGCAGTGAGGATGACCAGAGGTCACTTCATCGCCATCTTGGCTTTGATGGGTTTTAGCCAGCTTCTTTACTGCAAACTGTTTTATCAGCAAGGTCTTTATGACCTGTATCTTGCATTGACGTCCTCTCTCATCCTGTAACTTAAAATGCCTAACCATATGGGAATGAAACCCAGCAGGCTTTAGCCTTAATCTACCTCGCCCTTATTCAAGATAGAGTTTTTCTGGTTCAAACACCTCTGGCACTTGCACTGACTCCCTGTCATCTGAGAATGCTAGAGTCTATCTTTTTGAAGTTGCTTTCATTTGGATGAAGATTTTTGTTTTTATATTCTTTTATTTTCCTCGAGGGTTTCACTGTGGTGTATGTTGTGTATGTATAGTCACATGTCTTTGTTTCTGGGTGCTTTCAGAGGACCAAGGCTCTGTACAGTTTCCTTCGTTTCCTGCATTGGGTTTCACAGGCAATGTATACTGAATTATATTTTTTGGTAGTGTAATTTGGGCTGTAATCCAGTAGATGGCCCTTAACAGTAAGTGCATTCAGATAGGCTACTACTCAGCTGTGCATCTCTTTTTTATTTCAATGTGTCCACAGCAGTTCTCTGGAGAATGGGAGACTTGGGGGAAGGTGGCAAGAGATAACCCCCTCATCAAGTCTGTTCCTGGGCATTGGGGGAACACCCTCCAATCACTGATATTGTGCTCACATTTTCTTAGCTCCAAGGGTGACCCTGGTAGGCTGCACTATCCCCCCTTTAGGGGAAGCCTAAGCCGATGGTTGGGTTACCAGGATCCCTTCAACTCCCCAGGGACCCACTGAGCGTCTGAGCTTGGCAGAGTCAAAGTAGGTTGTGTGATATGTCTATAGGAAGCCTGATGATGCACAGCATCAAGGGCAGAAGGTCCCCAGGCAGAGCATTGGTACCACAGGTATGCAGCTGGTGTGGTACCCATAGCCTGTTTTTTTCATTCCCCCGAAGATGACTGTGTAGATCACACAGCTTGCACTCACCCCACTGGATCTCCCTCTGGTATCTGCCCCAGAAGCAGGCCCAACCAGCTAGGATTTTTTCCCAAGTCTTCCATGCCCAGATTACTGGGCTTTTTCATCTGTCCTAGGCCATGGGCTTACTAAAGCAGAAGCTGTGCCTAGCCAGTAGGCTGCACCCTTCCTGGACCTCTATTGTGGAGGGAAGGATGCCCAGCACCCACATTGGCACATGAACTCACGGCTCACTCTTCTCAGTGTTCTAAGAGTGGGTACTCCTCCCGTGCTTGTGCTCTCGCCACAGTCTCAGCTCAATATTCCTGAGTTTTGTGCTCTAACATTGGGAGATTAGAAATGGACCTGTGGATTTGTTCTGTAACCCCCTCAGTTTTGAGCACCAGCTGTGCTAGGGGACAGACAAACTGCTCCCAGGTTGCTGGCCTCAGATGATGTAGCGGAGGCTGTACTGTGTGCACCCTCTCAGAAGCAGCCAGGTAGGGACCTTGGGAGAGGCCAGAGGACAAGGGAGCATGCAGATCAGCTGTGCCTCAGTCCCACAGCAAAGCCACTCTGCTGTCTCCTGGCCCAACAGTCAGTGGCTCAGAGAAAAATGGAAGAGCCTTGGGGAATGGATCCATTGGCATCCATTGCCTACTATCATGTTTTGCTGCACTTGTGCCATAAGCAATCCACTCTGGGCTCCACACAGGTTTGAGCGCTGCCTCTGCCTACTCTCCAGACAACTCCCCCTCTACCAATTCAAATATCAATGAGGGTCATTGGATCTCTCATAGCTGGGATCCCAGAGGTCTGCAACAGGAGTGTGGTGCACTAGAGTTCCTTCACTTCTCTTTTTCTTAGGACCCATTCATGATCAGGAGCTTGTCCTGGCACTTGACAACTCCATACATGCTTTCCAGCTTCCTCCCTCTTCAACCTCAGTGTCTGCATTGACTCTCCATTGGCTTTCAATGCTTTCTCTCAAAAGATCTGTTTGAAGTTTCATGGTTTACTCAATATTTTGGTTTCTCTCAGTGGTAGAGGTATTACCTGGCTGTGTCTAATTGGCCATCTTGTCCCTGCACCCAAGAAAAGCACATTTTTAGAAAAGTAAGACAAAAGAAAAAGACTGAGTCTCCACAGGTGGCAACTTGGGGGAAGGCAAATAAATGGCAGATAAACACTAGTTGCCAATGTTTGTTAATGTAGATTCTTCTGGTACCATCTCCAGGCCAATACAATTCCAAAGTTGTATTCATTGATTAATGTTTGTTCTAGGTGGGGTAGGAGGTAGGGGCAGAATACCTTTCATCTTTGCAAATTTATGTCCTGCTTTTAGACAAATAATGACAAGGCAAAGAACTTTCTGACATCCATTTATTCTTAATTGTCTTCAGCTTAACAATCTTTCAAACTTTGGGAACAGCGTATCTGGTCTTCCTTAAGGATCATTCATATTTGTCGAATGATGAACACATATGCCACTAAGATCCATAAAATATGATGAATTCTTATGACATGGAATTTATACTATTACAACAGATAAAAGATGATAATAATAGTCTAGAATATCATCACAATTCTGAGAGCCACGCATAGTAACTTGTTAGTTATACCCAAAAAGACTTTCAAAAAGTTCTTCAGATTGCCAATCCAACTATGTTTTGATAAGAGAGGCAAGGGCCAAGGGGGTAGAATCCAATAGAATCTTCTTCCTATCTACAGTGTCTACCATCCCAAAACACTACCTGTAAGCCATCCTGCAGAGGGTGGCCCCACCACCTTAACCATGCCACACTTCAGAAATGTAAGCTTGCCCAACATCTTAGCATTAGGTTCTAGGCTCTATTCTTCCAATAAAAAACTAGTCTGTATGCCAAAGTGTTAGTGGTTATGAGACAAATTCTGTCCTACATTGATGTCACAATGACCTTTGTGCATTTCTCAGGAAAAAAAAACAAAACAGCAATTCTCTCCCAACTGACCATACTCATCAGTTTCATCTTCAGTTATTTCAGACTTTAATCAAACTGCCTCCAGTGCTGGTGACAGAATCTGTCTGGTCTTTCTGCACTTTTTAATTGATGCGTTAGGTGTACATAGTTTCTTCTCTTTCTGCATTCTGAATTCATTTATCCAGTCATTGAGTAGCTCTGAGTATATCATGCTCTTTTGCCTTGGTATATGTTATACTAGTGCTATCTTCTCTGCCTTTGACTTTTTCTGTATATACAGAAAGTCATATCATGGAAACCCTGTTAGAGAAGTGCACAGCATCATGTGGTCCAAAGGAAATTGGATGAAGAGTCAGACAAATCTGGTACAGATTCTTAGCTCCTACACTTCCAAGATGTGTCACTGTAGGCCTCAGTTGTCTTATTAATAAAATTGGTTAATAATGCCTCTTCCCTTATCTACGTGGCTTATAGAAGGCAATGGAACAAAATATAGAGTGTACACTTTTTCCAACAGCTTCAGAAAAGACAATACCCTGCCTCCAAAGCCCAGAGATACTTCACTGATTTCTCTGCCATCCTCAGACTGCACCAAGGAGGGATAGGATACTATGTTATTCATACATTGTTGCTAGAAGCATTCATGTTCAAATACTCTCTGTCACAAAATCTTTCTTGGTGGACATACAATCTCTATAAGAGCCTCTGCTGAATCTGTCAGGACTTCCAGTAGGCCTAGTATTTGCCACCATGTAAACATAAATCATAAAATCTTGATCAAGGAGCCACCTGAGAAGACCCAAATGTTCTCTTTTTCAGGGTCAATGCAGTCATTAAAGACCTAATCAAACTCCAGAGCTATGGTGCTACATCTATAGGAGGAGAAACACTCAAAGAAGGGCTTTTAATCCATCGTAGGATTTCATCCTCTGCCAGTAATCTACTCCAAAATAATCCTAGACCATATGACTTACAATTATTTTAGTAAACATATATATAGTACTTATCAAGTGTTAAGAACTCTTCTAGGTACTTTACATTCATTGAATTCTCATTTTGACCCTGTGATACAGGTACTAATATTTTCCCCCATTTTATAGATGAGGAAACTCATGCACAGCAAGGTTATGCAATTTATCCAAGATCACACAGTTTTTAGGAGTACAGCCAAGATTCAAACCTAAATCATGTCATTTCAAGTTAATGCTTTCGGTCAATGCTTTTTTACATCCATTTTTATTCCAACTGACTTTGAAATAAAAACTAATCATGACTTTGAACTGCAACTTGTCTCTCTTATACTTAGGTGTTTCTTGGTACTTACTCAGCATGTGATGCTTACGGTAACTACTAACTGTTCCAATTCTTATTCCCTGACTCATGTGAGACCTTAGCTCTTACTTCTACCATGATGGTATCAGCCTACATTCGTTTCACCTTGAAAATGCCAGATAATGGACACATTAACTGTTTTTGCTTTAAAAAGTACACCAAAAGAATAATTCATGAGCACCCATATGAACAGGCAGAGATCCAGCAGGAAAACAGATGGTACACTCAAAAGGAGTAATTGAAGAGAGTTTAATCCAAGAATTTCTATGGGCTGTAGTGATATCAACCAGTAAATCACTCAGTAAAGGAGAAAGTTAAACCATAGGAAAAAGGACTACCTGACAGCAATTGTGGACTAAGGTAGAGGAACAGAGTCACTGACAAACTGCACCCCAGTAGAGAGGAAAACAGAAAAATAAATATCCCAAACACTCTGTCATCTCCCTCTCTGATTTCCTGATGGTACTCACATTGACCGAACCCAATTACAAGCCAGAGGGCAATGGAGCCAATTGATATAGTCCATGTGGGTGCCTTCCAGGACACAAAGAAGGTCAGAGAATGATGTAGAGTAGATCTAGAGGAAAAATGAGGAATGTCAGGCACACTTTGGTATGTGCCATCAACTTTCATATGCATTAAATCAATCTCTACTACAACCTAATGAGGTAAGAATTTAGTTTTCACATTTTACAGATAAGGAAACTGAGGGTCAGAGAGATTAAGAATTAAGTGACTTGCCCAAAGTCACATGGTTGTTAAGTAACAGTAAATATTCAATCCCGTATCTTCTAATTCAAGACCATGCTCTTAATCATCATACAATAATGCCTTCCTTACAAATCACAACAATGATGCGGGAAAATAAGACTGTACAAAAGACTTGAGTGAGTTTCTTCTTTGTATTTTCTTTTTTTTTTTTTTTTTTTTTTTTTTTTTTCTGTGTTTTTTTTTTTTTTTTTTTTTTTTTTTTTTTTTTTTTTTTTTTTGAGTCGGAGTTTCGCTCTTGTTACCCAGGCTGGAGTGCAATGGCGCGATCTCGGCTCACCGCAACCTCCGCCTCCCGGGTTCAGGCAATTCTCCTGCCTCAGCCTCCTGAGTCGCTGGGATTACAGGCACACGCCACCACGCCCAGCTAATTTTTTGTATTTTTAGTAGAGACGGGGTTTCACCATGTTGACCAGGATGGTCTCGATCTCTTGACCTCGTGATCCACCCGCCTCGGCCTCCCACAGTGCTGGGATTACAGGCTTGAGCCACCGTGCCCGGCCTCTTCTTTGTTCTTTGTATTTTCTAACAAGTTAGCCTTTACCAAAAAGGCTACAAATTTCATTAGACTGAAGTCACCTGCCCATTCATATTTTCTTTGGTATCTTTTTAACCTTAAGAATTAGGAAAGAGATACAAAGGATAGATCTGAATGGCATCAGGGAAAATAACTGAGTAGGTAGTTTCGAAGGCTCATTCCTCCAGAGAAACTGAAATATCAAGCAAAAACTGTCATAATCAACTTCAGAGAAACTCTGCAGAATAGTCAAACATAGTTTCAGCAAACCAAGCAAATGCTGAATGAAGAAAAGTGGCACCTGTAGAAGAGTAGAAAAGTTTTGTGGCATTTTTGCTTTCTCCTTGCCCTATACCCCTCCTTGGATTGACAGCAGTTTTGAAGACAGCAGCTCATTTTCCCAGTGTGGGACCCTGGGGCCTGGATACAGGAAAAGCAGAGCAGAGCTTATTCTCAAAGAACGGCATTTATCTATTCTAATACATCTGGGAGTTTCTTGAAGTACTGATGCAGAGTGCTTGTCTTTGCTTCACCTAACACAGGGCTAAAAACAGTGGGCATTGCTGGAAAACATTGTAAGGCATATGAATAAACCACAGCTGCCTAAGGCAAAAGATTATGATAAAGGCAAACAGTAAGCCACAGGAAGCCTGGGAGGAATAGCTGGGGAAAGAGGTTTTTTGGGGGGAAATTAGCGTATTTAAAAGTCCCAGTGATAGTCCTGGGGAATTTAGAAAGCCACAAGCATGCCTAGGGCACAGTACATGCTCAGATGCTCAGGGAAGACCTGAGAACACCTTAAGCTTTCAACTCTGGGTGATTTCTAGGCTTAATGCAAAGAAGTGAAAATAAGTCAGAGTTGTAAACAGCCTGGTTAAGTGTTGACAGAGTGGCCAGCACAGACCTAATCTGCAAAGACCTGTAGAGGTTTTGTTACTTTTTCCTTTCCTCTTTCTCTTCTTCCTCATCCTCCTCTTGTTCCTCCTCCTCCTTCTCCTTCTCTTTCTCTTCTTCTTCTTACTGTCTCTCTTTCTCATTCTTTCTCTCTTGGCTCCTGGCAGTCAAGAAAATCTCTGTGCAACAAAGGACATAATCAAAGCCAGGCATGGTGGTTTACACCTGTAATCTTTATGCTTTGGGAAGCTGAGGCAGAAGCAATGTTTAGGGTCAGGAGTTTGAGACCATATTGGGCAATCATAGCACATCCCGTCTCTACAAAAAATTTAAAAGTTAGTTGGATGTGGTGGTATATGCCCGTAGTCCTAGCTATTTGGGAGGCTGAAGTGGGAAGACTGCTTAAGTCCAGGAGTTCATGGCTACAATGAGCTATGATTGTCCCATGCATTGCAGCCTGGGCAACAGAACAAGACCTTGTTTCTAAAAAACAATGGACATAATCATTTAGAAAGTGAAGTAAAAATACAACCTACAGAATGAGAGAAAATATTTAGGAATTATGTACCTGATAAAGATCTTGTATCAAGAATATATAAAGAACTCCTGCAATTCAACAACACAAAGATGAAAACCCAATAAATGAATGAACAAAGGACTTAGACATTTCCCCAAAGAAGATTTACAGAAGACCACAGACACACAAAAAAGATCTTCCATGTCATTAGTAATTAGAGAAATGCAAATCAAAACGATGATGAGTTACCACTTCACACCTAGGATGGCTCCAACCTAAAAAATGGAAATTAACACATATTGGTGAGGACGTGGAAAAAATTGGAGTATATGTACATTCTTTCTGGAAATGCAAAAATGGTTTGGCAACCATGGAAAAGAGTTTGGCAGTTCCTTAAAAAGTTTTCATGTGACCCAGAAATTCTTCTATTTATATATCCAAAATAATTGAAGACAGATATTCAAATACATGTGCCCACATATCTATAGCAGCACTATTCACAATAATCAAAGCGTCAAAGTGTGCAAACAACTAAATTCTAATCAATAGATGAATGAATAAACAAGTTAGGAGATATGTATAGGAATATTATTAACCATAAAAAGGAATGTATCTATGAGTGCTATAATATAGATAAACCTTGAAAACGTTACCCTAAGTGAAAGAAGGCAAACACAAAAGGTTATATATTATATTACTCCATTTATGTGAAATATCTAAGTAAATACAAGAAATCAGAAAACACATTTCTGGTTTCTAGGGACTGAAGGGTAGAGAGAACAAGGAGATACTGCTTAATGGGTACAGAGCTTCATTTTGGGGTGATAAAAATGTTTTGGAACTAGATAGAAATGTGTTTGCACTACACTTTGAATATACTAAATGTCACTACTTTGTTCATTTTTAAATGATTGATTTAATATCAAATGAATTTCCATCTCAACTTTAAAATATCTGGTATAAAAAGTAGATCCATACCTCATAATTTCTTATGTTTACTAACAGAAACACAGAGTAATATTCAAAAAGTCTAATTCATATTACGCAGACTGTCTGAGGTAAAGAAAGGAGCTCCTTGCAAACACCGACAATCTGGGCAGCCTTGTCTGGATAGAGTCAAATGTCATTCTGTGATTACATTAGTACACGGCATAAGTGGTACCACTTTTGCTTTTACTTTATTCTCCTAGTCCTTCTTTTTCTCCATCTTGATGGCTTTTTCTCTGGAGGTCTTTCCACATTGTCTATTAAAAACTTGTATATGGGAATAAACTACACAAAAGTCTATATTTAAGAGAGGTTGGAATGATAGACTTGATTATTTGCATTGTGAGTTGGGCTTTTGCTTTATTACAAAATTAATGAGCTATTAGGATTCCCTCAAAAAGTAAACACCTCGGATCATCTGAAAGATGACTCTACACAAATTTGCTTTTCACCCAGCCATTGTAGAAGTAAAGCCCATATGTATGACAGTTACTGGCACTGCTTACCAAATATTTCTAGTTTTTCTTCTAAGCACATGATAAGTTGACACTTCCCTGCAGATCTCAAACTTGGGAAAGAAACTTACTTGGTCAATAAAATGTAATCTAAGTAATATGTGTAACTTGTTAGCAGAAATTGTAAGTTCCCTTCTTTTTTCTGTGCTACAGCAACTGGCAAAGTTCCAAATGGTTGCTGTTGCATCATGTTGGGTCCTGGAGTGAGATGACATGGAACAGAGACTGCAGCTGTCTTGTGACATGTACTGTGAGCAATAAATAAATCTTTGTTGTTTTAAACCACAAAGATTTGGAGTATGTTTGTTATGCCAACATAACTCAGCATATCATGACTAACAAGTGTTTTTTTCTATCGTGCTGTCAATTCAGTGGTTACTTTTTTAATATGACTCTTTTGTAAAAACCATCACAAATAATAGTAGGTATACTTTAAGTTTCCATTGATGGAGGTGATTCATAACACAAAGCTACTAGGAGCTCTAAGATGTTTTTAAATGAATTTGTATTTTGTGAATAAGAGGATCTGCATAGCTGTAAAAAATTACAATATGTGTAGTTAATATCCTGAGCATTCCACCAGACAATACTCAGTGACTTTTCTTGGGGTCACAGATTACTTATAATGACTCGATAGCTACCCAGTGAGTCTGTGCCCCAGGCCACTCATTCATCAAGTATTTGTTGTGGACCTATTAACCCATACATTGTGCTATGCCCAGAGAGGAACTCAAAAGATATGTGAAGGTTCATCTGCATCTTTATGATCCAAGACATACTCATTGCAAACAGGTGTCAATGAAATAGTACGTTCCAATGGCCAAGTGAATGAAGCAATACAGTTTAATGGTTAAGAGTGTAAACCCTGGAGCCACACTGACTCCTGGGTTTGAATCCAAGTTATAGCATTTACCAGTGTGACCTTAATTAAATTGCTTAACTTCTCTGTGTTCCAGTTTCCTCTTCTGTAAAATGGACAGAATAGTGGTATCTACCTCATACAATTGTTCTGACATTAAATTTCTTAATAAATATTTAAAGTAATATCTGAAACATACTATATGCTGCTATTTTTATTCCTTTACCTATCTTTTAACATTTGTGATCCCCTGAAGATTCTTCTTTGGCCCTCTGCCCTTTTCCATCTATTGAGTGTCTCTAAGTCACCATTTCACATCTATAACTTTGACTGCCACCTACATTCCTGGTCAGTATTGAGAGTAGTAGCCTCATTAAGATCTTAGATTCCCCAAATGCTAATATCCTTGATTTACTGTCTAGCCACATACCATTGCTGTAATTTCTTAGGACATATAATGTATGGTTTCAAAATCTCTCCCCCAAAATGTTCACATCAAAAAGTGATCCAACTATGGTGAGCTGAACTGAAGTACATGTGAGTCTTCTCCTTGGTCATTTTACAGTACTAGTTTCTGACATTGAGAGAGCATAGATCCCTTGAACAATCTAGTGAGATATATTAACGATCACCCCCAGGAAAATAGACATATAAACACAGGGTAATACATATAATTTCACAAGGTTCCCAGGCCCCTTGGAGCTCATCCATAGACACTACGGGGGGTTTGTAAATTGATCCCATGGTACAAACTGCTATTAGAATAATATTCTTGTTTAAGCCTCCAAGTCTGATGCTTGTGATTGAGACAGTCTATAAGTGAAGGCAAGCCAAGGAAAGTGACAGCCCTTGCATAAAAATCTTAGATCTCAGTTGACCT
>NW_016107889.1:589066-620974 GCF_001604975.1 Cebus imitator | reverse complement strand
GGAATAAGTCCATTTACCTGTTAAGAAAACATACCCAATAAGTCCCATAACTCAGTTGACACCATCTATTTTCTGATATCTCATTGGATTTAATACAATTTTCCTTTAAATACTCCTCATAGATTTTACCCATGCACATAATTCGCCTAGGTTTTTTCAAAAATTAATTGAAGATTAAATGAATAAAGGAAAGTAAAGTGCTTAGAATAATGTCTGGCACATAGAAAGTGCTATATAGCTGTTACAATTGTTGTTGTCATTATATGCACCCAGAATGAATATTGAAGTTATATTTCCAAATATAACATATCCAGTAGTGGGGATATGAAGAGAAGGAGGAGGAGGAAGAGAATGGAGAAATTAAAAAGAGGAAGATAAAAAGGAGAAAAAGAGGAATAGGACAAAGAGGAGGAAGAGAAGGAAGTGGAGAGAGAAAAGAAGACTATTTTATTGAGGGACTAGTATGTTCTGGTCCCCATATTAAATACTTTATATCTCATTTAATTCTCATCGAAGTCCTGAGATATAGGAGATATTATTATGCCCATTTTACAGATGAGTCAGTGTTTCAAACAATTTAAGTTATGTGCCTAGATCATAAAACTAATAGGTAATGAGGCTGGAATTTGAAATCAGATCTGCTTGATTCCAAATCTATGTTCAATTCCATATCCATCCTATACAGTCTAATAGGAGAAATATATTTTATAAAGATTGCAGGAACACATTTGTCTTCCAATAAGGAATGGGTATGTTTCTTATTTAGTGATATCAAGAGTTACACAATTGATTGTTTCCTTCTTTGCCTTCACCACTGAAAAGTTTAGAACTCAGTTTGAAGCTAAACCATAACAATTATACTGACCCTCATGATTAAAATGTTTGAGGGATTTTTCCTTTCTTAAACTAGATTTTCCATTTTTATCTTTTTTGTTATTAGTTCAGTGTGACTACAGTTTTATTGTAAGCCACTTAAAGCATTTTGTGACCAAAAAGCAAGGCACAAAACATGTATATAAATAAAATAAAATCATTGTGTTCCATTTCTGGGTAGCAAAATTTTATTCCTAAAATTTTCTGTATGCCACTCAATTAGCTTTTTAATTCTTTTCTTCATACAATACCAAATAATTCTTTAGCCTAATCTCAATTTGATACTCAGTCTCAAGATTGATAACATGGGGGTCCTCTCCAACTCTATCTTAGTTAACATTTACATATATGTGTCATATGCCAGGTATTAAATGCTTTACACAAATTTTAAATTTCATTGCAATCCTATAAGGTAGGTTTCTCTTATTATGTATCATTTTATAGATGGGAAGCTGACACACAGAAAAATTATCAAACTTGTTTAACATGATGTGGATAGTAAGTTGCTAAGCCAGAATTTAAAGTCAGATTGTCTTGCTTAAATCTACGACTTTAAATGAGGCTGATTATGTAAACAACCACCAACCAGGTCACACACAAATTCCTGGTATATAATAGGTGTTTACTAAGTATTTGAGAAATAAATGATTGAATAAATAAATGAATCCTAAGACTTGCCCAGGCCTCTCCTTATTTCCCTTCTCGGCTGACTTTATTCTGCTTTTATTTCCACAAGAATTCTGATTCAGCTTGGTCTCTGGCTTACAGCCCTACTATCATCCCTCTAGACTTAGCATCTGGTACCTAGTTTTTCTGACTTGATCCTCTGTAGCCACTAACGACTTTGTCTTTGACTTACCCTATGATTCTTTCCACTCCCAGAAACCTCAAATACAGCCCTGCTCTAGCGCCAACCCTTCAAGAAACAAATGTTAAGCTCGTCCTACTTGGCTGTAATCCTGACTTAGCCCATCTCAGGTGCCCTCAAAAGTAGAGTTCAGAAATTCTAATCAATGGTGCCTGTACTGCTCTGGGATTACCGCATATCACTGCCTTGCGCATGCCCGTATGTTCAGTCCACAACTGACAGACAGAATCCAAATATGTAACCAACTGAAGTGGGACAGCTCTGATGTTAACTTAGGAGGGAAATTTATGGGAAGAAATGCATTTTGCATGGAGAGACTTTGAATATTAAAACAGGGTTGCCATTTGAAATGCAACAAGAGCCTACTTAAAATTTTTTCAAGTCATTAAAACTGGAAATAGACATATTAGAGAAGGCATAGTCCTATATTGCCTGAAGAAGCTCCGTGATAAAATTGCTTATTTTTAATCACCTTTTATTTCTGGTTTATATTAGATGTTCTTTTTTGTTGACATTTCAATGAATGAGATAGTGTTAAACTGGTACTCTTTTAAAAAATTGAAAGTAAAAACTTAGTTTTATCCAAAAAAAATGTTAAAAATCATTATGCTACTTGATCTCTGATCCAGTTTTGCCCCACTTCTTGGGGTAGCCTCAGTTTCACGGTTTTTCCTTTGCCTTCGTCTTTCTTCTTCCAATCCAGCATTGGCTCGCTTTATAAAACTACAATATAATTGGTGGAGAGAATCTCAATATCAACATGAAATTAAAAGTGACCCCAATAGTGTATGAAACCTGATTAAGAGGCTTATTCCTTAGACTTTTCCCAAGTAAGTTAGCATATCCCAGAGCATAAACCCAGCTTGATAGGTTGAGTGGGAACTTGGAATGAGAGCACTCCCACATGGCAATGCTACTCCTTGGCCTTGAGAGAAACTCCACCTCATGGTTTAGGTACCCTGGAAGAACCCAGGTTTCGTGAAAGATTTCTCAAGAGTTGCTGGGTTTCTAACTTGCAGAGAAAAGGGAGGAATGAGATCCAGGACCAAAGGTCCCAGAAGAGCCCAAGAAGTGAGAGGCAGCTCATTTGTCCTATTCAGTTCTAATGACAAGGGACATAGCCAATAGAACATGTTCGTTGCTCAGTAACATTCCTCTGCAGTCACTAGCAATATACAGATAGTCGTCTACTGACAGAGGGAAAAACACACTCTCCTCCAAAGGCACCTGTTTTAACTTATCTCTTCAGTTGTGAAGAAGAGTGATTTATTCAGCCAAGCTTATGTAAGGGCTGTAGAGAAAGATGTTATAGACATGGAGCAATATGAAAGGCAGAAAGTTCAAAGTCCAAGAAGTCTGTGGTAGGGAAAGTCAGCTGACAAGGCTTGGCTTTTCTTTTCCATACTGTAGAATTATCGTGCAGTGTGGTGGCCAAGCCAAGAAATATATTTGTCAGCCTACTTGACCCAGTAGAGCCATGAAACAAATTTTCATAAATGGAATGTGGGAGAACTGATATGCGTCATTTACAGGAAAAAAAAAAGTGGCTAAAAAGGGGATGTTCCTTTCCCATTATCTATTTTCCCATCCACCAGCTGACTAGAGAAGACTCCAAGGACCTAGAAGAGTATAGAGCAACAAAAGGAGAAAACCTGAATCCCTGAATGACTGTATGTGAAAGGGTAATTCTATGGGAACAGCTGTACTAGTTAGACTGTGATGTGAATGAGAAACATTGTGTTAAGCCACTAAGAATGCAGATGTATTTATGACACCAGGCAGCCATCACTTAACTAATACATCCAGAGACAAAAGTAAGACTTTTTAATAGTGCAATATTAGTATAACCTGCTTTTTCTTTGGGTTCTTTCTTATCTCTTCCTATCTATCGCTTCCCTCCACTTTCCTTTATTTTTATTTTTATTGAGACAGGATCTTGTTCTGTCACCCAGGTTGGAGTGCAATGGCACAATCATAGCTCACTGGAGCCTCAAACTCAGTAGGCTCAGGTGATCCTCCCAGTTCAGCCTTCCAAGTAGGGAGGACTAAGGCATGCAGTACCACGACTGTCTAATTATTTTTTTCAAATTTGTGTAGAGACAAGCCTCACCATGTAGCCCAGGCCAGTCTTGAACCCCTGGTCTCAAGTGATCCTCCCACCTCAGCCTCTCAAAATGTTGGGGTTACAGGCATGAACCACTGGGCCCAGCTTAATTTCTTTTTCTGTGACATTGCTACAACCTATTTTGTGTTCCGGCTTCCTTGTGACTTCACCTTGCTCATAGGCCCTCATGAAAGCTTCTACTTGCACCTTTCACACCTTAGATTCCCACTGGTATCAAGTTGTCTTCATATTTTCCATAGCAAGAACCTGACTGGTAAATCTTGCTCATGTTGAATAGACAGTTCTATTCAACATGAATATACATGCCAAGCCACCTCATAGGCTATTGGTTAGTCTAATGAATGATGGTCTTCATGGTGAAAAGAAAAAAGTATTTGAGGTGGTCAGTATATTAATTAGCTTGATTTATGCAGTTCACAATGTAAACATAGACAACATCACAATTTATCTCACAAATATATACAATCACTATATTATTTGGCAATTAAAAATTAAATTAAATTAAAAGTCTTCCTCCAGCTCTTGCAACTATAGGGACCATCTGTACAGCCCCTGGACTTGGAAGGCCCCCAGAAGACTTAGCATTACCAGTTGACAGGGCTTAGTATTAGGCAGGGCTTGCTGCCCCAAACTTAGACACTGCCATGCCTAAATCCCACCCACTGCCATGTATTCCCAATCCATAAATCAATGTAACCATCTCTGTTATGAATTTTTACAGTCTTGCTGGGCAGTGTGGCCTATCTTGACCTGTAGCTTACTTGGCTGAAGCCAAAACACCTGGCCATGCCCTTGTTAGCCTTCCTCCCAAAAGGACGGACTCTACTCCAAGTTCTCCAGCTACAGTCTGGGGTCCTGCTCCAGCTAAATCAAACTACCCTGCACTACTTTACTTCCCTCCTTTCTCACTTCAAGGGTCAACAGTGACTGGAATTCCTCCTGCTATGCCCTACTGGGCCTCCTTGGGCAGTAACACTGGCCTGGGCAAGGCCCAAGTTTACTTTTGCTCTGTGTACATGATGATGTACATTATACTCAGTCAGAGCACCGACAAAAAAGGAGTCCCCTTTGCCAAAGGTCCAAGTAGATATGCTAAACAACCTACTTCTGAACAAGGAGGTAAACCAGCAAGAAAAACCAAGTGCCCAACAGATAAAACAATGGCAGAGCTGAGGAGAATGTGTGATATTTTAGCCCACATTAAATAAACTGAGTTGCATGAGGTTATAAAATCATATGTAGTTTACCTAGAAGAAAGAGTGACAGAAACTAATATTTGTTAAGCACTGATTCTAAGCCAAGCAATGTACCAGTTTCTTTATGCATGTGTTTTATTTAATCCTCATAAGAACCCAATGAGCATCATTATCACTCATTTTAAACATAAGGAAATTGAGGTGCAGAGAACATCCATGGCTTACCAGTCGTTTTATGGCCAGAAAGTGGCAGTGCAGGGATATACATCCTGTTCTGTCTGATTTAAAGATGCATGCTTTCCACTCAGTATTACATCACATAATTTGTTGAAAGCACATATCTCCTGTGGTAAAATGTTTTTGGATTGATGCCTGTACCAGTTATGTGCTCTCCTAGTAACAGGGTGATGGTGGTACCTTTAAAAAAGTGAGTGGCAAAAGGCCTTACTCACAGAAGATGGGGACTTTAGAGAACTGTCTCTTCCTTTCTCTGTGAGGCAGCAGCAGAAAGGTACATTTGCAGGCCATGGGGACATCTGCTCAGATGGCTGTTTGAACATGGTCCTAGGGGTAGTGGGGAACAATGTCATTGCTGCCCCATCTTTCATTTCATAATCATATTTGCTCATATTGTTTAGCTCACAGCTTACACAGAAGTCTTACACTTCTTTTTTAGATCTTTATTTTTCAAGCACCACCACATATTGAATACTTACTCTGTGCCTGCACTATTCCAACGCCTTTATGTGTAAAAGCTTCATTGGTCCTCCCAATAATCCTATAAGGCAGTGGATTAATCAGGGCCTATGAGGAAACAGATAACATTCTAAGTGTTTCGAAAAAGCCAGAAGTCAATGCAAAAAATTGGTAATATGACCGATTAAAGATCTGAGAGGCCAAACAAAGGACAATGAGTACCAACTTTTCCTAGATTAAAGACAGTGACAGGAAATGGTAAGATAGAATGTGAAGCTACAGCCAGCCAGCAGGGTCCATATCGGCAATGTCCAATGTGGTGGTCGCTAGCTACCTGTGCCTGTTGTGCATTTGAATGTGTCTAACTCTTATTGAGATGTCCCGTAAGTGGACAACACACACCAGAACTCAAGTACTAGTAGAAAAAATATATATCTCATTAATATTCATATTGATGACATATTTAAATCATAATATTTTGGATATATTGGGTTAACTAAAATAAACTATTAAATTGATTTTACTCATTTCTTATATATTTCTACTATGGCTACTAGAAAATTTAAATTTATATATGTGACTCTCCATTATATTTCTATTGGAACACACTGGGTTGGAATTATGGTGAAGGCTAGGACCATTAAGGAAGGTACTGTCCAGTAGAAAGCACAGCTGCTACAAGTAACCTGTGTGAGCTACCAGGCACCTATCTGTGGTAGATAAGGAGAAATTTCCTGGTTTCTCCTTTCTTCCTCCTTTCTAGTCTCCTGCCCACACCTCTCATTCACCAAATGCTGTGGGAAGTCTGCTGACACGGGTGCCTGGAAAATATAGCGTACAGGGACTGTGCTCTTTCCACACATGTAGAGCAGGAGGAGGAAGGAAAATAAATCTAAGACCAAACAGGTGAATGGATGGCATATGTGGGTAACATTACCCTCCCCCCACCCCATTTTTCAGTTGAAGAAACAAACACAGATCAGTTAAGTAACTGACCAAAGTCACACAGCAATGAAGTGGCAAAGTCAGGATTTACACCCACTCAGGTAGCCTGTCTCTGGAGGCCAGGATCTTAATCATTGTTTCTTCTGTCTCCTTGTCCCTCCATCCTCAGCTGCTGACCTCTTGCCTCAACTCTTCACTGTGGCCTCACACTTGACTGTGGCTCTGAAGATGGTTGTTGTTCTGTCGGGCGTTGCCTGTGGTTCCAGCTGCTGTTCAGGGTATTCTGCTGCTCTAGGCAGCTCCCAGTCCAACTCAGCTCTGTTTCATCATCACACTCGGGCCACAGTCTATGTGGTTTTACCCAATCCAGGCACTTGGGACCAAACAAAGCTCAAGTCATCCCTTTTAGAACTCTGAAATTCAGCTCCTTCTATTTCCCACCCATAAAATTGCTGCTCAGAAATTTCTGCAAGAACAAGTTAAAAGCAAAAAGTTTCACTAACCTACATAATAGGGCTTATTTTTCTTTCAAAAAAAGTTAACATAGTAATATTTTGATTTCTATAAACCATTCCCTTGCAACTAGAAGCATTCACACAACCCAGTTTTAAATCTTTCAATAAGAGAGACTCAAAACAAGTCAAAGTCCCAATCCCTTCTTAGTAGTCCCGTTGTAACCAGACAAGCCTCTAGGGTGGGAAGAAGTTAGCCCTTTAACAAGGGCAAGCTTTTAATTATGCTACATCCAGGAATGCTGAGGCATGGTCTGCATTCAACAGTGTTCCGGAAGACTGGCAGTGGGCTCTTTGTCATCTAATCACCTGGTAAGAACATCATCTTTGCTTAGTCTTTCCAGAGCCTCTGAATGCTCAACGTTTGGAGTAAGTATTGCAGAACAGAGAGGGGATTGTTAATTATTTCATGGGCCTTCTCTTCCCTGGGACAATAGATCAGCCTGGACGTTTATTGAGTGATGGGGAAGAGGGGGGAAACGGGTGCAGTGGTTTCAGGATGGCCTCTGGGTCACAAGGTCAGGTTTCTAAAAGTTATTGTACAGACTGCTGTTGGTAGCTCTGCTTATTAGGGAGAATTAGATCCTTTGTGTTGTTTGTAAAAGCGAGAAAGTCCTGGCCAGACTCTGGCTTATTTTATTGCTGTCAGTCACACGGCCCCTCCAGTCTGAGCCCTCTGTGGGAGTTCTTGAAAGGCCAACTACCTTTCCTTATTCACAGATCTGTCTGGGTAGACCCAAAATACTTCGGAGAGCAGAGAATTCCTTGTCATGGCTATACAGGTGTTTTTTATGAGATGACATATTTAGACAACTCTGAAAACTGTAGGTTGCAAGAAATGTTAGCTCTCATTACACATTATTGTAATTATTTTCTTACTGCTTGCCTTCTCCACTGCAGATAAACTCTATCAGAGCAAGGACCACATCTATTTTGTTTCCAGCTCTACTCTCAGGGCCATATGTAGAGCTTGGAGCAGAGTAGAAAATAAATATCTGTTGAATAAAAGCAAACACGTAGTACCTAATAGATATGCTGGCCTAATATTCTAAGTGACATCATCTCACTCTCTCTCTCCATATATATATATATATATATATATATATATATGTGTGTGTGTGTGTGTGTGTGTGTGTGTGTGTGTGTGTGTGTGTATATACACATGTGTGTACATATACATATATAATGTGTCTATATATATATTCGTGTGTGTGTGTATATATATATATATATATATCTCACAAAACTGTATGGACTAATTGCAATTAATCCAGTTTATAAATGAGGATACTGAAGCCCATAGAAACTAAGTAACAATACACCCAAAATGACAGAGCTGGTAAGAGGCAGCGCTGGGATTTGAATCCAGGCATTTGGGTTCCAGTTTCCTGTCTGGGTTATTAACCATGATACTCTATTTCAAGGTTGGGGTAGACATCACGAGTGGAAACGAAGGGTCTTTCCTCATGTGGAGAGTACTAAGAAGACAAAAAGGTCACCTCAAGACTTGTCAAAATCAAAAAAATTTTTTAAACAAACAAATGTCTTTATTCCCTCAAGTGACTGAGTGAAAAGAGGAGGATTCTAAGCACAATGAGCAGACCAAAGCCTGGAGTGAATCATCTGCATCTCCAGCCTTGAAGATCATAGAACCAAGGAGAAAAGCAGCAGGGCTCTAGAGAGCAAAGGATGTGAAGAGGCAACTAGGAATGGCAGCCTCTTCAATTTCTTTAAGGTGGATTGACCAATTGACCATCTTGAGCAGCCAGGTAGGCACATAGAGAAAGCATTAGAGCATTGCAAAGGGTGGCATCTGTATAACCAGTTTAGGTTTCCTGACTGTCCCCCATTGGAAAGAGTGAGACAGCCAATCCCCCGGGCCTTTTCTCTAGTATTTCCAGCAGAAAACAAGAAGGGGAATTGTGGGAAAACTCAGAACCAGCCCTGTCTCCCCAGTCACCTCAATAACTAAAGCACTCATCTCATTACCGAATTTATAGAATTTCATTCTGCTGCTGAGGAAAAGAAGAGAACAAATAAAGAGAAAACAAGAAGACACTAACATTCAGAGGAGACACAGAGAGCTAATAAAATTGCCCGTGTTACTTACTTAGGTGATACTGCATATTACACTAACAGTGTTCACTTAGTTCCCAAGTGTCCCGTTGGGTATGCACTCAAAACTGCTTTAAAACATTTATTTACTTTAAATCCAGTTATCTATATTTCCATTTTGATGTGCCATATATTCAAGAGTGCATTTAAATATTCTATTAAAATGGATTCATTGTCAAATAACATAGAATCCACCAAAGTAATAGCTAACATTTTAGCACTAAGCCTTCATCACAGCTACGTCAAACCTCTGATATCCGCTTCATTTCTTTCCAATTCTGGCAGCTGTAACCATAGCAACGTACACTGAAACCTTTCAAGCAGAACAGGACTGACAATCACACTAACAGCACAAATACCTGAGCTGAGGAAAGAGAGGGGCGGCCCAAGTAGGTAGCTGTTTAAATTAAAAGCTAATGACAAGAAAACAGCTGGAAACATGCACTAGCTCACACTGCTGCCTCCTTCAAGCATTTGAATGGTATGTAGAGCCCAATTTGATTTATGTTTTATTAGTGACACTGCCGCCAATGAATACTTTATTAACCATCATCTCAGCAAACAAGTGAAGTGAAAACTTAAAAAAAACAAGTTGTTTGGAGGAAAATTTAAGGGCTGCATCTGTTTGCCAAGAATTTTAGCCATGTTTCCTGCCCATCCGTGTAGTGAGAGACAGGAAAGTGAACTCCATTTACTGAATCTTTTTAACATATATGCACGTGTCCATAAACTGCAAAGAATTATCTGCTATTGAGAAAAGACTCCTATTAGCCAATTATAGTAATTACATGGATTAAGATTTCTTGTTTTTGGTGGTTTCTTTTTTAAAAAATCCCTGATTCTTTCTTGCCAAGGAAAGGAAGGGCTAAACAGCTAATATGGCCAGAGAATTAAATGGGGCAAAGTAGGGCATTTTCATTTTCAGATTCCAAAATGTAATTGAAATTTTATGCTTACCTCAACATAACAACATGTGATGATTTCTGTGCAAGGAAGGCATAAAGAGTGACATTTTCCCGAGATTTCAATTACAGTAGCTTCTGTCTCCCCTAAAACAGCATTTGGTCTCGGAAAATTGCTTTTAATGGTGCAGGTGTTTGTTGCCAGTATCCATCATATTCACTCCCAAGTAATCCATATTAATTCACCAGCTTCATTAGCAGCAGCCTTTTCTTCCAAATGACAATGAAAATAAATACAATTTCAAATAGATGTGCTGGTTTTCTATGAATCAGAAAGAGGATAAAGAAGCTGACACTGGCTGGAAAAGGAAAGATAGGACTTAAATGCATATGGTGTGGATTTCTGGAGCATGTTCTAAGCTGGGTCCACATACATGTCTCCCTCTGTATCAAGAGGAAGTCTGCCCATGTCCAAGCAGTAGCTGACGAGCACCACTGATGCCTATCAAGCAGACTATTTCTGCAACGTAAGGCAATGATGGACATTATTACAATTAAGAATAGTGACCTGCAATGCCACTGAAAACAGCTGAGCCAGATTCAGTTTACACTATCACAGATGGTAATGTTTCCTTAGCCCTTCGAAAAATCTAAATAATAAATGGCTAAACGTATTTCTAAGTATATCTACGTGTACGCATATTTAGTATATGCTGCATCCAGAGGTCACATTTCTGGGGGCCTCATTTACCCGTAATATAACCAAGAACTAGGGAGTCAGAAAATAAAGGCCTGTCTCCTTACGATTATTTCAAGTATAATTTTAACAAGCAGTGTTCAATTCAATTCAACAAATCTTCATGTTGGACCCTTGACCCATATTTGTAAGGGCAGGGAAGGGCCTGGACCTAGTTTCCCACAGCTGCCAGTCTCTCTTTCCAAAGTAAGGAAAAACCTTTCTGTTAGCTTTGGCCTGCAAGGCTTTGTCTGCTAATTAACAGGCCCTCCATTCCATCGAGGTCAATTCCTTGGTGAGGCAGAAGCTGGTTGTTAGCAGTCATCCCCTCTAAAAATCCCCTCAAAGAGCATGCTCTCTAAAAGAAATACTATCTTCTGCAAAGGCCTATATTTAGGGAAAGATGTAAAGCCTCTGTTTGTAGTAAGCATTCTGTTAGAAATGATGACTCTGCCAATTATTTTCTGTTACATGACAAGGGATATTGGAAGTCATCTAGTATACTCGCTGCATTTTATAGATGATTAATAATGGCCAGGTGTGGCTATTTTACTGGATGGTGAAAATATGGAGTATTCCCATTATTGCAGAAGTCAACAGTGGCCTATGGCCTTCTTCAAATTCTCAAAAAGATGCAGATGCTTAAAAGAAAGCTCCAAGAAATGAAGAGACTTTAATTTCTTGAACACCAAACTGATTATGTTGCTTCCCAGGCAAAACCCCTTTTTGACTCTCGTAGCCTCTAGGATAGAAGCCAAACTCTTTGGGATGGATTATAAGGCCTGCAAAGCTGATCCTTACCAATATTTCTCACCTCTCCTCCTTGCCACCACCCCTACCCCTCACCCTCTATGCTCCAGCCACACTGAACTTTTGGGACAGTGGCTATCAACTTTGGTTGCACCTCAAAATCACCTGGCACAGTCTGAAATCCGCTGATGTACCTCAGACCAAGAGATTCTGATTAAATTGATTTCATTTGAGTCCCAGGCTTTGGTGTTTCCTATAAAGTGTCCTGGGTGATTTTAACATGTCAGTAAAGTTGAGAACCTCTGAATTAGGTGAGCTCAGAGCTCCTTTGTGGAACTGACATGTCTTTCCATGGTGGTGGTAGGGGCTGTTAGTGCAGATACATTTGAATATAACTTTAAATGATAGAACTTTAATAGGTATAAATAAGGAGTAACAAGCATAAAAAGTCAGGTCTGTTGGTCCAGCTGAGCAGGAAGCAATGCAGATATTCTTCTTTCCTTTCTTGGGTGAACTGGTTTGGATGGATGATAAGCATGTGGTTCAGAGTTTATATTTTTTCCAGTTATATTTACATTTTGTCCATTGAATATTATAACTGCCCCCAATATCTACAAACACAGATATTTGTCATAATTGGATGAGCAGATACTCCTTTAGATTTGGAAACAAGTTCAATGTGCCTTCGTTCTAGAAATTCAGGAGTCAACTCCAAGACAACAAAGCTAATAGTAAATACAGCTTATACTCATATAAATACAAGCATCTTTACATTCATCAGAAAGCATGCAGTGGTAATAGTATTGAAATGAGAAATTTATTAATGTTCATATGCATTTTTTATAGGGAGATATGTTTACATAATGCAATACATTTAGTGGTTAATTTCTATGATTTCCCTGGCAAACTACTTAGAATCTAAAGTAGACATGCAACCATTTAGTATCATTACCATTTAAACAGAGGATATATTTCAGCCTTGAAGTAAAAGGAATAAAAAGTCAAACTATTTGTGCTATGCATTGATGGTAATGCAATTAGAATATAAATACCTCAAAAGACCAGGATTCTGTAGATATGGTTTATAAAAGACTCAATTACACACCTATGGGCTGTTATCTTACAAAGCTTGTGACATTTGATGAGGCTAAGTGTGAAATGCCAGAATAAACATTTGAAAGTAAAATGCCCAATCAATTTATTCATTTACTCAACAAACAATTGTGGCACAACAGAAAGTTGAGTAAACCACATCCTTAGTTCAGAGTGCTTGCATGTCAAATGGGAGAAACAATGAAGTGATTAATTACACAATGTGATAACTGCTAAGTTTGGTAAAAGGACTGGATATCCTGAGAGCACAGACCAGAGTAGTAAACCAGGACTATGGGAGAGAAAGATTTCCTGGAGTGGCATTTAAGTTGAGACCTATAAGTCTATAGGTACTTATGAATACTATAGACTATAAGTATTCATGGTGTGTGCGTGTGCGTGTGTGTGTGTGTCCCAAGTTGTTTAGAAAACATAACTCATTATAGAAACCAAAAGTTCAGTCAACTTAGGGTATGGGGTATGAGTGTGGGGCATGGCTATGGAGAAAGTGAAATGGTAGGCTAGGATAAATCTTGAGGCTGTTACAAACATTTGATCACAAGATCCTGGTTGTTGGCTGGAAGTTCTGAAAAAAAATAAATAAAACTGAATTCAGTCAGACTGGATGTATACATAGGACATAGCCTGGGAATAACTGGTTTGAAACTAGTATCCTTTTAGAGCTGTTCCCGTACAACCACTCAGTTGTTTCATTTCACTATATGAATACCACTGTGTGGAAGTCATCTCCATGGGATGAATTATGAAAGTAGAATATTATAATTCCCTTGAGGGCCCTCAGACCCTACCCAGCTCTTGTTTCATATATGTCCTTTAAAAAGCCAAATAAAGTTTCGCTCACCTTGACCTTGGCAGATAGAAGGAAGCCCACAGAGGAGTGCCATCAAATAGATTCCTAATGTACAAGACCCTTTGCCTAAGACCTCATGGAAATTCCAACAACATCAAGTGGTGTTGGCAATAGGGAGATATGTATGGCCGGGATGGGATCCACTATGGCTAGTAGAATAAAGTGGCTAATTTAACTCATGGATGTCATGGTGCTGGCTTCTTTGCAGAGAAATTGCTCAGAGATAGGGTGAGATTTCATAATGTCTGTAAAGAGCTTTGAGTTGCTTATATTCAAGGTGTAATAAAAATGCAAGGTAGTTTTTTAATGAGCACTGAAATGCTTCTGAGAATACCACAGGGTTAACAAGTTCACAGAAATTTTGAACGGTAATGACAAAATGCTTGATCTTTTTTTTTTTTTTTCATTTTCAACATCTGTGCTAGAGGAAAAAAGAAACATAACTGAATAAACCCTAGAATTAAGATCTCTTTTGAATGACAATCTCTTTAGTTCTACACAGTTAATAGAACCCCTATGGGGTTAATAGAAGACTTGGCCTCCTCAGCAGTTACATATTCCATTTAAAACTGTGGGTAACAAATCATTACCAGGTCTCCTGGGACATCATTTTTACTGCCTTTGGAACCTGTTTTTGGAAGCAGAGCATTTTCTTGATACTTCACAGGAAGTAGGGTACTTCTAGACCCTGCGGGAATCTGATGTGACTGTCATACCCAGGAGCTCACAGTGTCACTCCAAGCAACAAGCCAATCATAGACTCTTAGCACTAAAAGGGACATTGAAAGTAATCTACCAAAACTTCTATTATTATGCAGATAGAAACATGAGCCCTACCAGCTTACTCAAAGTCATGGGGTTAGCTCCATAGCCAGGACTGGAACCTAGGTACCATTTTCATTTGGATGTTTTCTTAAGCAAGGATGCTGAATTATATATATAAGAGCTAATATGTGCTAGGCACTTAGTATGCCTCGGGCACAATGCTAAACTCTCTACATACATCATTTAAATCCCACAATATCCTTGAAAATTATGGATTATTGTTATTTCCACTTTACAGATTCAGAAACTGATGGACAAAGTAACTTGTTGAGAGCTACATACTAGCAAGAATGAGAGTCAGAATTCTAACTCAGAACTGTCTGACTATAAAGCCCCTTTGTCATCCTGCGTCCAGAATGAAGCAAAGAAGAAGAAAGTACCAATTCAAGAGAGTGCTCTTAAGTATCCTGCCAAATTGTATTTTAAACTTTAATAGACAGCACCTTGCTGAGCCTGGGGTCTCCTTAGGAGCAAAACAGCCTCTGCATATGTGGTAAACAGAATCCAATTTTTTAGTGCAGAATGTTGCATAACTAAGCAGGCTAGATGCATAAAATGTGATGATCATTTTATTACATAGAGATTTCTGTTGCTAAGACACAAGTTGTAAAGGGTTCTGACCTAACATTGCCTAAAATCAATGAAGATAAAAAGAACTAAAGGAAAGGAAAATAATTTGAGTGAAGACGGCCCTGTGTTCTTTGTCACTCAGCTTTTCCGTTTTTCCTTCTGTTTGAGTACTTAACACATTTCAATGTTTAATTTTTTGTTCACAAATATTTCCTTTTAGACAGAATACAATTTTCTTAAAGAGTATGTATTTTCTCTTTTGTATCCCTTGTGCCAAGCACAATGCTTGATGCATATGGGTGTTAATAAAAAGGTCTGTGGAACCGAATATTTCTGTGCTGAAATAAATGCACTTATAAAATCTATAGGATTTCATCAGCCATCCTAGAAAGGAAACCAAACAGGGCTGTTGGTAGAATCTGAAAGACCATAAAAGTTGAAGTTCCTGGAACTGTTTTACTACTATGAACAACTTTTGGAAATGAATAGGGACATCAGTTCAGATTCTAGAGATCTCTTAGACAATTCTCCTGAAGAGACTGAATCAGAACGTGATTCATTCATATCTGAGTACGAGACTAGGCTCTTGGGAGTGTAGTGAAGGATCTGGGGAGTGAAAGAGAATTATCTGATTAAAGAGTTTATTAAGCGTACCAGATTGACCTGAATTTGGGGCTGTACCGAAGATGGAAACAAAAAGCGGTAACATATTTTTTTCTAAAACTTTACATCTTGACAATACATAATAATCAATGGACCAAGTAATTAAAAACAGCAAGACCTAACTTGGATAACATGGCGGCATATGAGACCACCTATCAGACACAGCAAAGAAAACAAGGGCGACTTGCACTTTTCTTTGTCTCACATTTGCGGATGTTTTCAACGGCTGTTGCATCAAGTGCAATAGATGCAGTTATACAAAGGAGAAGTCAAGTTACTCCCCACATTCAATCTTCCCCTGTGCTTACATCTAACTCCAAAAGCCTCCTCTTAAAATGGAAACTTAAATCTGATTTTCTCATTTTGAAAGCTAAGGTACAGCATGGAAGAGAGAGGGTACAAAAGTGCTCAGGCAGTACAGAGTGCTCTGTGTGCAGCCTGCAATCTCTGTGCAGTCCCATGGACCTCATTTGATAGAGACAAGGGCTACATATCATTTATGAATGCATAATATCTCAGCAGAGAAAGTTTCAGTCAAAAACGTCTTTATCAACATGGTAAGAGTCACATGCTATTCTTAAGTAGATGAATCTATCATTTAGAAAAGTGTTCAAATAAATGGATGGTTTTTCCATTAGAAGATTTTTCAACTATATCCAGATGGGAAAAAAAAAAGAAAGAAAAAGAATATTAACTAGGATCATAGGGCTCCCTCCATCTTGGGTGCTAATGTTCTATTGACAAGTTATAATGAGGGCTTCTCTGTCCCAGAGTGAGGAATAGGCTCATTAAAACTTGAGGAACAGGAGAGTAAGCTTTCAACTCCCTTGTTTTTTAAACTTCACTGGTTTTTAGAAATACCAAATGAATTGCCTGACAAAACGATGTTATTGATTTCAAAGTGTGTCTGCATTCTTGTGCTTTCATTTGCATTTGAATCTGAGCTACTTAAGAGTGTCAGTTGTTGGATAGAAGAATGATAATGAGAGTTCTGTGGTGGGCTCGAAAAGACTGATGTGTTGACTCTTCCACTTAGTCACTGTGGAAATAAGCATCATACTAACCTTAGTTTCTTCTTGATCAAAACACATCAATTAACATGGTTTGATCATTGCTTTCTTCTGGGTTAGAAGAAAGGAGGATCCCAGATTTTAAACCATTAAATAAAATGGCTGTTCCACAATATAACCCTATTAGGATGCCATGCAATAACTCTGGAAAGGGCTGATTTTTAAGAGGAGAAGTAGTTTAAGGGAGGACAGTGTTTCACACATGTTGATTTGGAGTTGATATAGGGGGAACAACTTAGGGAAAATGTCCCTTGGGATGACAGGTTCTATATAATCTAGTGAGGTCCTAGAATGGAATCTCAGGAAATGGCCATGGTTAGGGGTATCTAAGAGCAGCGAAAAGGCAACAAAGGAGCTATAGAAGGTGATGTCATTGACACAGAAGGAGAATCAGTCTTCTTCTAAGTCCCAGATTTTAAGAAAACACAGAATTTAAAGGAGGGTGCTTGAGAAGGTGGTGAAAATCTCAAGGAAGTAAGGACTGCTGTAACTGAAGTTTGGGAGGTCATGGTAACTCAAATTGAACAAGTAGAGGAGCGTGCTCAGTAATTATGTTGCAAGGGGGTATGCAGTGGGAGGTAATAAACAGGCAACATAGGCTAAAAGGGGTTGAGAGAGAATGAGAAAAATAAACTTATGACTACCTTAGGAAGTGAGATCAAAGAAAAATGTGATTGCTTGTCTTCTTCAAAAAGAGGAGATGTGGAGTTGGGGCAGGAGGCTGGACAAAAAGAAAAAGGAGACTTGTTCTTTCTTTTTTAAGGAGGGACTGAAGGTAGTGGACAAAGGAGGTCACTGGAGAAGCATGATTTTGAAAGTGGTGAAACACAAGGGCTATAGGAGCACCAGAGGGATAGGGAGCCTCTGAGAGCAGAATCACGTCTTCCTCTGAGATGAGTGGGAAGTAAAGAGAGGCCAGGAATGTTGAGAGACATATTGAAGAGGTAAAAGAGGAAGGTCATATCATCATACAGGAGGAGGTGAGGGGTGGAATTACAAGTGTGAGGCAGCAGGAGTGTTTAAAATTGTTACTGGCAGGAGTGTCCTAGGAGATCCAATTCAATAAAGTAAAAGATTGTTGAGCAGCAGTGGCAATAAAGTAATGAGTCTGTTCAAGCTGAGCAGTATTTTTAGGCCAAGAATAAAATCAAGTTCAAGATCAGGGACCAATGTTCTAGGGAGGCAGGTTAGTGGACATAATCCAGCAAGAGGAGATGCATGAAATAATCTCAAAGTGCCTTTCTCTTTAGGATCCACAAGATGCTGCTGCTGCTTTGTAGCTGCAGGATTCTGGTCTCAGGAAAACCCTCCATTCATTTTTTTTGCATCAATGTAGAAACTGAAGACAACCAGATGAAGTTCGTTCTGAAAGAAAATATGGAGTTTTAACTAAAGACAGACAAGAAATGTGAAGAGGCAATTCATGCAACAGAAAAGAAGAAAGAAAGAATTTGGGTGACTTGATATCATTAATGAAATCACATTGAAGATTTTTTTTTCCGTGATACCTTGTCAATGAAAGAACAATCTAAACTTTTCTATAGGAGATAGCATACACTATGAACACATGTTCTCAGCTTCCGCTGTTAGCCAATGACTAATATCCCATGGCTAAAAACAGTGGCAGGCCTTAGGGTTACTCTAAAAAAATACTCTGGAAGCAAAGTATATGTGTTCAAGTTGTTAAGGAAGGTAAGTTACTTATCCTCTCTATGAGTCTTAATTTTTCTTATCTGAAAACAGGCTCAATAAGTGGCTATGTCCTATAGGCCTATTTTGAGGAGTAAATGCATGAGACCTTATTCACTTAATATGTAAAATACCTAGAGAACACTGGCATAAAGTTAGCCATTGTTATTCTTAATTGCTTTTGCCCAGAATTTGTATTGCACATGCCTTATGCAACCATTAACATGTTTCTGTGATTTTTTAAAAATTTTTATTTGTGTATTTCTTTCATGTCCCTCCTTATATTATAAACTCCTAGGAGGCAAAGACCATATCTTATGTATCTTTATATTCAGCATTGTTCTAATTATCAGTAGCTATGTTGCTAACAATCCCACACTTAGTGGCATTAAACACACCATTTTCTTTTTTCTTTTTTTTTTTTTTTTAATTGTATTTGGGCTCTAGGGTACATGTGTATGTCCTGCATCCTGCAGGATTGTTGTGTAGGTACATATATGCCTTGGTGATTTGCTGTCTCCATCCCCCGCTCCCCAACATCTATGTCAGGCATTTCTCCCTGTGTTATCCCTCCTCGTCCTCCCTGCCCCCCGCGCTGTCCCTCCACTCCCCTCCCCTCCACCCCCCCACCTAACCCTGTGAGTGTTGTTCCCTTCCCTGTTTCCAAGTGTTCTCATTGTTCATCACTCACCTATAAGTGAAAACATGCAGTGTTTGGTTTTCTGTTCTTGTGTCAGTTTGCTGAGAATTATGGTTTCTAGATTCATCCATGTCTCTACAAAGGACACGAACTCATCATTTTTTATGGCTGCATAGTATTCCATTGTGTAGATGTGCTACATTTTCCTTGTCTAGTCTATCATCAATGGATATTTGGGTTAGTTCCAGTTCTTTCCTATCATAAACAGCACCACAATGAACATATGTGTGCATGTGCCTTTATGACAGAATGATTTATAACACTTTGGATAGATACCCAGTAATGGGATTGCTGGATCAAATGGAATTTCTATTTCTAGATCCTTGAGGAATCATAACACTGTCTTCCACAATGATTGAACTAATTAACACTCCCACCAACAGTGTAAAAGTGTTCCTGTTTCTCCACATCCTCTCCAGCATCTGTTGTCTCCAGATTTTTTAATGATTGCCATTCTAGCTGGTGTGAGATGGTATCTCAATGTGGTTTTGATTTGCATTTCTCTAATGACCAATGATAATGAGCATTTTTTCATATATTTGTTGGCTGCATATTTGTCTTCTTTTGAAAAGTGTCTGTTCATATCTTTAGCCCACTTTTGAATGGGTTTGTTTTTTTCTTGTAATTCTGCTTTAGTTCTTTGTAGATTCTGGATATTAGCCCTTTGTCTGATGGGTAGATTGTGAAAATTTTTTCCCATTCTGTTGGTTGCTGGTTTACTCTAATGATTGTTTCTTTTGCTGTGCAGAAGCTCTTAAGTTTAAATAGGTCTCATCGGTCTATTTTGGCTTTTGTTACCATTGCTTTTGGTGTTTTAGTCATGAGGTCCTTGCCAGTGTCTATGTCCTGAATGGTTTTGCCTCGGTTTTCTTCTAGGGTTTTTTTTTTAATTGCATTTTAGGTTTTGGGGTACATGTGAAGAACATGCAAGATTGTTGCATAGGTACACACATGGCAGTGTGATTTGCTGCTTTCCTCCCCTTCACCTATATCTGGCATTTCTCCCTCTTCTAGGGTTTTTATGGTGTTAGTTCTTATGTTTAGATCTTCAGTCCATCTGGAGTTAATTTTTGTATAAGGTGTAAGGAAGGGGTCCAGTTTCAGCTACCTGCATATGGCTAGCCAGTTTTCTCAACACCATTTATTAAACAGGGAATCCTTTCCCCATTGCTTGTTTTTGTTCAGTTTATCAAAAATCAGATCATTGTAGATGTGTGGCATTGCTTCTGAGACCTCTGTTGTGTTCCATTGGTCTATATCTCTGTTTTGGTACCAGTACCATGCTGTTTTGATTACTGTAGCCTTGTAGTATAGTTTAAAGTCAGGTATCATGATGCCTCCAGCTTCATTCTTTTTGCTTAGGATTGTCTTGTCTATGCGGGCTCTCTTTTGGTTCCATATGAAGTTTAAAATGGTTTTTCTCAGTTCTGTGAAGAAGATCAATGGTAGCTTGATGGGGATAACATTGAATCTATACATTACTTTGGGCAGTATGGCCATTTTCAAGATATTCATTCTTCCTAACCATGAGCATGGGATGTTTTTCCATCTGTTTATGTCCCCTCTTCTTTCCTTGATTTGGTTTGTAGTTCTCCTTGAAGAAATCTTTTACATCCTTTGTTAGCTGTATTCCTAGGTATTTTATTCCCTTTGTAGCAACTGTAAATGGGAATTCACTCATGATTTGGCTCTCTATTTGTCTGTTATTGGTGTATAGGAATGCTTGTGATTTCTGCACATTGATTTTCTATCCTGAGACTTTGCCGAAGTTGCTTATCAGCTTACGGAACTTTTGGGCTGAGGCGATGGGGTCTTCTAAATATACGATCATGTTGTCTGCAAATAGGGACAATTTGACTTCTTCTTTTCCTAATTGAATGTGCTTTATTTCTTTTTCTTGCCTAATTGCTCTGGGTAGAACTTCCAATACTATATTGAATAGAAGTGGTGAGAGAGGGCATCCTTGTCTAGTGCCAGATTTCAAAGGGAATGCTTCCAGTTTTTGCCCATTCAGTATGCTATTGGCTGTGGGTTTGTCATAAATAGCTTTTATTATTTTGAGATACGTTCTGTCGATACCTAATGAGAGTTTTAGCATAGAGGGTCGTTGAATTTTGTCAAAGGCCTTCTCTGCATCTAATGAGATAGATAATCATGTGGTTTTTGTCTTTGGTTCTGTTTATGTGGTGAATTATGTTTATATATTTGTGTAATATGTATTACACAATTAGATATAATTGTGTAATATATATGAACCAGCCTTGCATCCCCAGGATGAAGCCTACTTGATCATAAACACACCATTTTCTTATGCTCATGGATTCTGTGGGATCAGAATTTGGAACAGACACAGCAGGGTCATCTCTTCTATGCTTCATGAGACTGGCGGCTCACCTCCTTGATTCAACTGACTGGTGGGGTAACATGAACAGCTGTGGACTACAACCCCTAAGGCTGGAGGGTTCACTTCCAAGATGGCTTCATCACTCACATGTCTTAGGCCAGGCTGAAATGGCTATAGGAAAAGTTCAGCTGGGCCTATCCATAAGAAAGGTTACCTGAGTCCTCTCCAGCATATTGGTCTTGGGGTAGTTTGTCTTTTTCCATGGCAGCTCAGCACTCCCAGAGCAAGCGTTTCAGAGAACAAGATAGAGTCATTTGGCCTTTTATGATCAAGTCTCAGAAGTTACCTAGTGTCACTTCTGTCATACTGCATGAGTCAAAGTAGCCACAAGCCCACCTAGATTTAAGGAGAGGATTCCACCTATCAATGAAAGGAGTGTCCGAGAATTGTGGCCATTTTGTTCAACTGCCACAATCCTCTTTCATGGCACCTTTTCTTTTTTATGCCTTAACACCTCTTGTAACTGTTCCCTCCTCTCCACATGCTCTGGCATTGCTCTAGTTCAGGGCCTTTTCTTTTCTCACTTGAAGCACTGCAACCATTATTTAAATGGTCTCTCTCCCTCCACTCCTGCCCTGTTTTATCCACTTTACATAGAGAAGCCAGGGTGAATCTGTAAAAGCATAAATCCTTCCTTAAAATCTGTCAATACCTTCCCACTGCCCTTCTAACAAAGTCTAAACTCCTGACTACTGTTGCCAATTTCCTGGCCTCCTCTTCCCTCACCCTCTGCCTCATGCTTCACACCCTGTTCACTCTCACTTTGTCTTGATTTTCTTCTCCCAGTGCTCCCCATCTAAGCAAATGGAACTAAAGTGCCATAGAGGTGCCATCCATTTCTCTCCAACTCCACCCTACTAGTCCAGAGCCCACCATTTCTCATTATGAGCACAGCAGTGGCCTCTAGCTAGTCTCCTTGCTTCCATCCTTGCCATCTCACAATTTGTTCTAATCCTGACCCTAAGAGCTCTTTCTAAAACTTATATTGATATCACATCTGCACTTCAAGCTCAAATGTTTCAAAGCTGAACTCATCATTGGCCCCTAAAACTGCTCTTTTTTTCTGAATTACTTCTTTCATTGAGCCTCCAATCCAAAACTCTGGACTTCATTCTTAATTTCTACTCTCTCCTTCACAACTCACAATTAGCCACTAAGTTTTCTAAAGCATACAGTATAAAGCATAGTACTTAGAAAAGACAGCCCTGGTGCAAGCTCAGGCTCTGCTATTTACAAGCTATGTAACTGGAAGAAAGTAACTTATCTGAGTACAGATGTTTATTTCTCAAGGTTGGTATATGTTTTCAAGGAACTAGTTCTTGAAACCCATTTGCATCATGAGTCCCACATAAGAAGATTAATGAGTTCCATATAGATTATTCTTCTTATTAAATTGGATCCTCAACCTGGTTTAAGCAAACAGCTAGAAAAGGCATTTATGGAACTCAGAAAATTGAAAATTGGTGATTATTAAATAATATTAGAAAATTATTAATTTTGTTAGATGTGTAAAGTATATTATTATATGAGAAAATATTCTTAAAAAGTTTTAGAGATTCATATGGAAGTATTTATGAGTTAAATATCTATAATGTATATTATATCCCTCAGGGAAAAATAGATGATTCATATATAGAAAAATATTAATAAATGCTAAATTTAGATGATGGATGTTCACTATACTTTTCTCATTCTTGTTCTACATTTGAAAATTTTAATAAATAAAAAGTAAAATAAATAAACACAAGGAAAATAGTCCATCCATTATATGTCTAGAATCATCTACTCTTTATTCCTAATAATTGCTCTGTTTTAGAGGTTGGCCAATTTTTCCTGTAAAGGCCCAGGTAGTAAATATTTTAAATTATGTGGGCTATATGGTCTCTGTAACAACTGCTCAACTCTGCTGTTATAAAGCAAAAGCTATCATTGATCATGAATAAATGAATGGGAATGGCTGTGCTCCAATAAAACCTTATTTACAAACTCAGGTAGTAGGCTAATCTGGACTTAGCCCATGGGCTGGAGTTTGCTGATCCCTGCTCTACTGGAAGCTCTCATTGGCTTTCACCTGGATTACTCTTACAACCCTCTAACCAATCTCCGTACCTTCAGACTTGTCTTCACTGTAATCTACCCCTCACACAGCAGCAGTAGCAAAGTTCCCTCTTCCCCCTGCTTATATCCCTGCTATAGTTCCCCAGCCCTTCTCACCCTTGCAATCCTCTTCAAGTTCAACTCTCATAATCAAGCCCCAACAACCCCTTTCCAACACACACACATATGCACATTCACATACATACACTCTTTAGATTCTATATAGCCTTTCTGTTTTCAGATATATTTGTGGAAGATTGGTTCTAGGATGCCTCCTCAGATACCAAAATCCACAAATGCTCAAGTACCTTATATAATATAGTGTAGTATTTGTATATAACCTATACATTACCTCCCATATACATAAATCATTTCTAGATTACTTATATCTAGTGCAATGTAAATGCTCTAGGCTATGTTTTTATTTATATTTTGTTGTATTATTATTTTTAATATATATGTACATATATACAAATATATATATTTTTTAGATACAGAGTCTCTCTCTATTGCCTAGGCTAGAGTACAGTGACACAATTGTAGGGTCCTTGCAGCCTCAAACTCAAGTGATCCTATCTCTTCAGCCTCTGAGTAGCTTGGGCTACAGGTGCAAGGCACTGTGCCAGCTTCAAGTATTTTTGATCCATGGTTGAAGTACTCATACCCATGGATATGGAAGGCCAACTGTAGATCTCTCCTGCTTGGAAGGCTCCTCTGCACCTCACTTTTATATTTGAAGGGTTATTTGACCTCTTCCTCCTCTTTCAAAACTCAACTCAATCCTCCCCTCCCATCTGGGAAGCTTCACAATCCTTTCTCCAGAATGCATATATGCATGCCACACACACCAGAAATAGTCAGGGTTGGGGCTTCTCCTTGATGCTTTCAAAACCTCCAAGTTAGCTCTTTGTCTTGGCACTTGTCATCCTTCCTGCCATGATGTGATTATTTCTCTGCTTTCTTTGTTGGTTTAGAAGTTCCTTGAGAGCTGGGACTGAATCTTACCCGCAATGTTCAATAGAGAACCTGATATATAATTAAATGAATATTCTAATTCACTGTAAACATGCTCTTTATTAGGAATTTCAAGACGCTATGAAGAAAAGTATTTGGACTTCACACAACCTCTAGATATATAAAAATTATGAATGAATAAACAATAAATAAGCACCAGAACCCAAATACTTCCTCTTGGATGTGAGTTAGACTACCATTAGGTGTAAAGATGTAGTGATCTAGACACAACATAGAATAAACAGCATAGAGGATGTACTGGATTTCAGCCCCCATTCACCACCTTCACCTGGAGCCCTTGTGCAGTGAATATCTGCACAAACATATATAGCTGCCTTATTTGTGGCCCAGATCATATGTATGGGTGGGCCAAAACAAACAACAGCCTAATCCTTGTAGAGTCTGGGCAAACAATCCATTGGTACAGCATTCACTCCTCAGCTTGTATTATAACAGTGGTCCTCAACAGGAAGTATGCAGTGAGGATGGTATCAGAATCCATGGGCAACTTTTTCAACCTTTTCATCTGGGCTATCATACCCTAGCTTCTGCTCTCAAAATTCTGATATACTTCTCTAGGGTGTTCTCATTCTGCAGTATGGCATCCTTTCAAGGGGTAGAACACGTGTGGTTGTAGGTTTAACTTACAATGCTCCATAGGTCATTCTAATAATCCTCCCATAATCCCACTTTTATCCCCCACATACTCACGACTGCCTAAGAATCAATCAAACATTGGCTCAATCAACAGATGAATGTATTGGTTTGACCATGTTCCCTGTACTTGTAGTTAAACACAATCAAGCCTGACCATTCCTCTGGAAGACATTGCCATATATTACTTAAATGACTAGGCTAGACCTGACTCATGAATTCAAACACAAGTTATCATTTTGGTTCATGCCTTGGTCAATTTTTGTTTTTTTTTTTGTTGTTGTTGTTGTTTTCTTGGTTTTTGTCTTTTGTTTTTGAGATGGAACCTTGCTCTGTCATCCAGGCTGAAGTGCAATGGCACAATCTCGGCTCACTGCAACCTCCACCTCCCGGGTTCAAGCCATTCTCCTGCCTCAGCCTCCAGCATAGCTTGGTTCAGTTTTTAGCCTCAGTTATTTAAGCAAGAATATCTCAGTGTGAACATGTGGAGTTGTAAGTTTTATCTCAGGGAAGTATCCGTCCATGCCACTGGGTATTTAAACCATTTTATTTATAGGAAAGAATACATTGAGGATTTTTTTGACATATCATCCTTAGATTTCTTGATGAACTATAATTGAAATATAGCTCCTCAACAAGAAATCTAATGATGATGTTGCAAATATTCAACCATCATTTCTTCAACACTTATTATGTGTAAGGCTTTATGCTGATAACTGTAAGAAACATAAAAGAAAAAAAAAAAGCAGTATTATTCTCTCAAGGAACTCCAAAACTGATGGTGAATAAATCAAGTGAAAAGATAATTCAAAGTTTACAGGGCTTATCAAACAGAAGATATCCTCCTCCCAAGAAAGGCTTTTAGGATATTGGGAATGAAGGTGTTTGTTGCTGATGCCATTTGTTGTCGTTACAAAGAAAAATATTTTAAATTTATAATGTATGCTATTTGAATAGTTGAACCACATGATAAGGTGGGATATTGAGTTTAGGATAAGGGCTTTGAAATGACACTGTTTACCCTTCCGGTGTCATTTCTACATGACAGTTTTAACATAGTGTTTAGAAAGTCACAGACCTTTCCTCTTCACATCAGAATCACCAGGGGTGATGAAAGGTTTTATATATAGTGTATGAAAGGAAAGCAAGATTAAAAGATTAAGATACACAGATATGTTAAGTGTCTTATTTGGCTAAGGCTGCTATAACAAAAATAGCATAGACTGGGTGGCTTAAACATCAACATTTATTTCTCATAGGTCTGGAAACTGGGCAGCCCAAGATCAAGGTGCCAGCATATTTGGTGTCTGGTGAGGGCCTTCCAAGTTCATATTTGACTATCTTCTTGCTGTGTCTTCGTATGGTGGAAAGCAAAGAGTGAGAGCAAGCTCTCATATCTCTTCTTATTATCTCATTCATAAGGGCTTCATCCTCATTACTTAATATCTCTCAAAGGCCCTACTTCTAGATACCATCATATGGTGGGTTAGGATTTCAACATATAAATTTTAGGAAAACATGAACCTTCAGTTCATAAAAGTAAGTACTTAAGAAACATTATATGAAATGAAGTGCTATGATAGCTTTCTGAGTTCAAAAGAGGGAAAGATCACATATGGTTTGGAATCCCAAGAGATGAATGTGGTTTGAGAGAGGCTCCAAAGGATCTAAAAAAATTCACCAGTGGATGTTGAAAGGATTCAAAATAAAAATAACAGCAGAGGTAAAAACCTAGAGGTGTGCTATGGTTTGAATGTATGTGCCCCTCCAAAATTTATATGTTGAACCTTAAACCCCAATGTTGTCGTATTAAGAGGTGGAGCCTTTAGAAGGTAATTTAGTCATGAGGGCAGAGACCTCATGAATAGGATTAACAACCTTATAAAAGGGCTGCAAGGAACTAACTAGTCCTACTTTGCCCTTCTGCTTTTCTGCTATGTGAAGACACAACTTTTGTCCCCTCTTGACTTTCTGTTCCTTCTGCCATGTGAGAACACAGCGTTTGAGGATGCAGTGTTCCAGTCGTCATCTTAGATGCAGAGATGGGGTCCTCACCAGAAACCAAACCTGCCGGCCCTTTGATCTTGGAGTTTCCAGACTCTAGATCTGCGAAATGATGTGTTTCTGTTGTTCATAAATTGCCCAGTCTGTAGTATTTTGTCACAGCATCACAAATGGGCTACCACAAAGTGGAAAAGTACAGGTAACAATGTTCAGGACAAGGCAATTAATTATTGTGTTTAGAATGAAGACTTTGCGTAGTATATAATGGGATGTCAGTCAGGGAAGCAAATTCGGTCTCACCCTTGACTCCCAGGGGACAATTTTCATCAGACATTGTTCTAGGCATGACCATTGCCTTGTTTCAATCTTACTTAAGTAACTTTTGGATTAAAAGGAAACATGTTTAGATCATCAGGCCCCACAGATTTCTCAAGATTTTTTCCACTTGGCATAAAACTGATATTGATATTGATGTCAAAATTAAGTGATGCTGTAAAGTTCTGGTTTGGAGCAGATTGTCTGAATTTGAATTGCAGCTTCTCCTCCTACTCGTGACTTTAGACCCATGAGTCAGTGTTATGGGTTGAGATGCACCCTCTTCCCAATTCATATTTTGAAATCGTAACCCCCAGTACCTTGGAGTGTGACTTTATTTGGACTTGGGATATTTACAGAGATAATCAAGCTAAAGTTACAGTGAGCGCTAATCCAATATGAGTGATACCCTCATAGAAAGGAGAAATTTTGGGACAGAGACAGATATGCATGGAGGGAAGACAATGTGAAGAGTTATAGGAAAAAGATGGCTTTCTACAAGCCAAGGAGAGAGGCCTGAAACAGATCCTTTTCTCATAGCTTTGTGGAGAAACCTACTCTGCCAATCCCCTGATCACAGGCTTTTAGACTGTAAGGCTGTGAGATAATGAATTCCCATTGTGTAGCCCACCCAGTTTCTGGTACTTTGTTACAATAGCCCTCCAAACTAAGACACCTTACCTCTCAGATTTAAGCTTCCTCATCTGTAAAATGACTGTAATAGTAGCTGCCTTATACAGTAGTTGTGATGAATATCAGACTTAAGACACATAAAGTGCTTAAAGTAATGCTTACACTATCAGTAAGTGTGTGCTGTTAATGTTAAATAATTTTTTTTCTTGTCAAACCATTTATCTTTCTATCTTCCAGTAACTTCTTTATGTATATCTTTATGAGGAAGGCTTGGACATTTGCCCTTTACTTTCAACTAGGTCCTCTTTGCTTGCAATCACTATCCCATTTTATTAAGGTTGTTTCCCATATAAGTTTTTTATTCTTTGTCATCCAATCAGACTGCTTCTCAATGAGAGCATATATCTTTTGTTAAACATAATATTTTCTTTCATTCATGTTGCCTGAACTCCTGTGACCCTATCAACTAGATATCCCACAAGTTTCTTATCTCAGTATTTCTTTTAAAGATGCACTCTCAAGAACATACCTACTTTCCATTTCTCCCTGCCAATAGCAAAACAGTATCAACTGGCAGAGATAATTACCCACCTGTGAAAGAAATGTTATTTCTTTCTTCTGCAGTACAGAGCAATAGAAATGTCACTCTGACTCAGGTTGTATTAAGAAGCTTTGTGTCACATGACACAGTGCAAATTGACACATGCTGTGCTTCTGGATTAGATCTGGGGTCACAAATCTGGAGAAACACTTTTGTACAGAAGCAAGTACTAGTGGCTGTAAGTAACAAACATGCTGGGCATGTTTTTTTTTTTTTCCTTCTGTGGTCTTTATTTTTGCTGTGTTGAGACAGTAAGGGTATTGAAATTAACTGTGTGGTTTAACCCACATAGCTAGTGTTAATTTTCAACTATATTGAGTACCTTGTTTCCTGTATTTGCATGACAGTAGGGGAAAGGCCGGTACATCCCCACAGTTGAGAGACTGGTATCTGGGAATTGTATCCTGTTTTTGCTACTGACTCGCATATGACTTGAGGGGACTTTTCTCTCTCCAGGCCTCAGTTTGTCCACTTGCAAAATTAGAATGTGAGACTATATGATCTCAGTTTCACCCAGCTCTAAAATGTGAAGATGTTCTTAAGCTCTATGATAACACAACATAGGATTCAGTAAGGGCACAGAGGCCAGTTAACTCTGGTTTTCCCCCTGGCATTGTGCCTTTCTATCTGAAGTCTTTACTACTTGTGTTTTTAATTCTTCTTTAGCTCCCTATGACACTTTACTGGCAGCATCAGAATTAGAGAGCTAAATATTCTGTAGTGGTCCCAGTGATTACATGATGAACACAAAAACATCACCAGAAAGTTATTTGTTAAGGTAAACGATGTTCACATTCAACCCAGGGCTTCAGAAAGGTGCTGATGTGAGGACCAAAGACAAATTACAAATAAGTGATTGAGGTTTTCATGTGTGTGATGAACAACCCTCATTTTCAAATATATGTGAAAAGTAATTATCCTCCATTTTTCTAGTAGACAACGAAAATGGTCTTATAGATGTTATATGTAAATGTGAGCACTTGAAAACATTCATCAGTAATGAGATAGAATTTGACTGGCAGGAAAGAGAACAAAGGGGAAGAAGACATCTGAGGGTCAGAAAGATGCCTCTAGCGTGAAAGTATGAATGTTTCTTCCTCGGCCTTATGTTGCCTTCTCACCCTCATCCCATGGGGACTAAATAGAAATGTTTCCCATACAATGAGAGGCACTTTTTTTTTTTTTTGAGGCAGAGTTTCACTCTTGTTGCTCATACTGGAGTGCAATGATGCAATCTCAGCTCACCACAACCTCCACCTCCCGGGTTCAAGCGATTCTCCTGCCTCAGCCTCCTGAGTAGCTGGGATTAGAGGCCTACACCACCACACTTGGCTAATTTTGTATTTTTAGTAGAGACGGGATTTCTCCATGTTGGTCAAGCTGATCTCGAACTCCTGATCTCAGGTGATCCGCCCCCCTCAGCCTCCCAAAGTGTTGGAATTACAGGCATAAGCCACCGCACCTGGCTGAGAGGCACGTTTTAATGTATCTGATTAGGAAAGAGGAGTGTCTGGAAGGATTAAACTCTGTCTGGAAAGTCATGTGAGAAAAGAGGTCATGGAACTTGTCCCAGGTTGGGCACAAGCTAAATAGTTGGGATTTAGGAAAGAAAGTGACCAGCATGGGTGCCGGATGCAGGGTACAGAGGGAGGTGGGTTAAGGAAGTAGGGCAGGTAGATGACTATGGAGAAAGTCATTAGAAAAGATCTGGCTTCTTCTTTCTACTAGTAGCTGAGGAACATAGAAATCGAGAAGTCAAATTTTTAAAAATCCAACCATAGAAAATTGGACTCTAATATCACAGATTGGAAAATTACAAATATATCCATCTATATTGTATTTGGGTTTGACAACTGTCACCATACCCTGAAGTACGGTTTGTTCTGTAAACGGCTGGAGAGACATAAGTGATATTGACCACTAGGGGTGAGTGGCATTCAGCACAACAAAAGGACAGGAGCACCTCCCAGTTTTCTAATAAAGAGGAAAATTCCTTTAATCTAATAATCCCCAGTCTAAGGGCCAGGGACTTTGGAAGAAATACTCATCATGCATTATATGCAGACACTATATATAATGTGCCTCACAGACATATACATCACTATTTGCCACTGTTTTTCATTTCTCAGATTAATGTCTATCCCTTTGCAAGTCATAAAACAAAATTCCAGCTAAAAGCACTCTTGATTTATGGTTGTATTTAGTTGTTTTGTACTTTACCAATCACCAGATCACCTGACATTTCTAAAATGAGAACTTCATTCTGGAAGTTTTTGGGAACTCTGTTTTTATGTCTTAGGTAGTGGCAATGGACAAGTTTAGCAGAAAATGCCCTGGTAAATGATTGATTTAATGCATTGTCTGCAATGTTTTTGACAAATTCAGAAAAGTTTAGGGATACTGGTAGGTAGAATTTCTTGAAGAACCAATTGTGGGTTTTTTTTGTTTTTTTTTTTTCCTGGGGTGATGGATATGATGAACTTTGGAAGGCCTGGTATCTCCAGAGTCAGGCAGAGAAGGTGAAAAGTGCTGAGAGACTTTGGAGCTGTTTGCATTGCCATGGGCAGCGGATTGGAGAGTAGACAGGAGCAAATACCAAGAACAAAGTCTCTCCCATTTAGAGAGCATAGGATACACAAAAGAGTCATGTCCTATCAGCTCCCGTCTTTTGGAATTCATGGAGGCAACCTTGTCACAGAAGCATGGCTTTCATGTCTTTTGAAAACTTTGCACATTTCCCATGCTTTCTGAAGGAAAGTTATTATGTACATACTTTTAAAGATCCATATACACATAGTATTTGGGTCTCTGACATGAGTGAGGATACTTGAAATATATTACATAAATTCTCTCATTCATCCTCCCTACCTCCACTTATCCTCTTAGTGAACAGATGAACTTCTTTGTGCAAGTTCCTGATAAGGTAGCAATATACCAAATGAGTGCTGCTGTAATCGCTTTTTTGAAGAATTTATTGAGATGTGGTTG
>NW_016107889.1:571934-588920 GCF_001604975.1 Cebus imitator | reverse complement strand
CTGTTGTCAGAGCAATAAAAAAGAATAGTGATTTTATTTTTGCAAAGATTTAGTTTCGAAAGTAAAAGAAAAGTTAGGCTCTTTGGTAACATAACTCCATCAATGGGTAGAGTAGAGAAACTTGAATAATCCAAGAATACTTGACTGAATAGGCAATGATACAACTTGAAGGACATGTTCATTTAAGAGAAATATTAAAAAGAAGTAAAACCTTGCCTCCCAACCCATGGTCCACAAGACATCAGATGAGAAATAGTGATAACTACAAAGAAGGTAAAGAAAAGTAAGCTGCAGGAAATTATTTTTCATATCTAAATCCTTCTGGAAGGTCCACAATAGATCTTAACTACATATTCTTTCCAGGTTCTCCAACCATTTGGTCACTTTGACCTTTTTGACCACTCTTCACAATTATTACACATTATTACTGCATTTGCCAGAGATTCCTTGCTTTTAAAGATTTCATTTTAAAAGCTGAAGTACACAAGTGTTTATTTTCTATAATACAGCATGTTCTAATGGTGCTCTTTAGCTAATGCTGCAGCCACCTCATGCCCAGTTTCCATTATGAATCATTATTTTAAGATGTCTAACTTGGCTACAGAAAATTGCTCTATAAAGACACCTGAACAGCAAGTTCTTATATGAGCAAGAAAATTTTAAGATGATAAAATGTTTTTAAAAAGATAATAAATACTCTTTAATAGGTTAGACTACCATTCTGAGCTCTTAAAAGTTGAAAATGAGTTGTTGAAGTTTTGCTGTTGTTTTTTTCCCTCTTTTTTGGAGGAAATAAAGACAACCTATTATGCCTCCATCTAGAGCAGGCCTTCTTTCTAACTTATTTGCCCTTATAAGTCAGGCTATAAAGAGGTGAGAATCAGCTCCAGATTTGTTGCACCTTTCTTTTATAGTCATGAATATTGCTATTTTCATTGGCTTGAGGGTAAAAAAAAGTACAGTGCTTCTTGTAGTCATTAAAATAGCATTGTTTAAAGACGGTTTTGTTAATGCTCAGTTCTTAAAATTTTACCCTTGGGGCACGGGCACTAGGTGTGGTGAAAAAGAGCTTGAGATTTGTAGTGAAATAGCATAACATTCAAATCCTGGCTCCACCAAGCTTTGTGGCCCTTACTAAGTTATTGAAAGACCTTGAGTCTCAGTTTTCCCAGGCTTAAAATAAAAACTATAAGAATTGTAAGGGTTAGGCCAGGCTCGGCGGCTCGTACCTCTAATCCCAGCACTTTGGGAGCCCAAGGAGGGTAAATCACCTGAGGTCGGGAGTTTGAGACCAGCCTGACCACCATGGAGAAACCCCGTCTCTACTAAAAATACAAAATTAGCCAGGTGTGGTGGTGCATGCCTCCTGTAATCCCAGCTACTCGGGAGGCTGAGGCAGGAGAATCACTTGAACCCAGGAGGCGGAGGTTGCGGTGAGCCGAGATTGTGCCATTGCACTCCAGCCTGGGCAAAAAGGGCAAAAGTCCATCTCAAAAAAAAAAAAAAAAGAATTGTAAGGGTTAAATGAGATAAGGTACACAAAATAATTTAAACACAGTGTCAGGTGACTAGTAGGTGCACAATAAGTACTAGCAAAAGTGCTGGTGGTGGCAGTGATTTCTTTCCATGTGAATACAGGGGAAGAAAATTATATTCCTACTTTTTCTGGTTCTTGGCTGGATCTCTGTAATAAAAGACTGAGTAACAAGAGAAGAGCATACCAATATGTTTAATATAAGTTTTACCTAATATAAGAGCTTTCATAAGGAAGTAAAAACCTAAGGAGAAAGTTAAATCTGAGTGTTTTTATGCTTGGTTTGATGAAGAGTAGAGGGTCATGGAAAAACGTGACCTGACGGAAAGAGGTATGAACTAACAGTAGTAAACTTAGGAAAATTTAATCTCATTCCATGAACTGCAGTTAAATATTGGGAAACACAAACACATCTACACACAATTAAACTTCCATCCTCCTGAGACCCAGAGAACACTAAGTCAAGAACGGTTTCTGAAAATGGAAAAGGAAAGAAAGAAAGAACAGTCAATGTGAAAAAAACCTGACTTTTTTGCCAGTCTCCTGTGCTAATACTAACTAAAAGCAAATTCACCCAGCACCCACAGGAAGGCCTCCAAATAAGCATCAGAAAGGTTCTGGTAGAACTTAAGATATTATGAGAATAAACCTCACAAGATAAAGCTTTTGAAAACCACCCCCACTATAAATGCAATTCCAATCCCTATAGCCAGAAATAAGAGGAATTTCATAACTTGTGTGACCCAGGCTTAAGTGACAGGGGATGAGATCGCACATATCACTATTGTCCTGAAAGACGGTGGCACAGAGAGCAAGTTAATGATATGTTCCTGACTTAATCCAACCAAATGTCTTGGCGTTAAGTCATATTCTTGTCATCCTGTGGATGTGTTGATATAGTTTACCATGTATTCCATGTACGTACTTAACACAATCCATCCCATTTAGCCAGCAACACTAAAATAATGTATTCTTGACAGTGACTTGGGTTGGGGTGTTGCATTTGCAAGCAAAACACACTCTACTTCCTCAATATTGGCTGCTTTGGTAGAGGCCCTTACAGCTGACAACACAACAGAGAACTTCATAAAGAAAGTCTCATGATAGCTGTTATTTATTATGCAAATGCTGCCTGCCATGGCAACATTGCATCTAGGAGTTTGCTTTATTTGTACTAGGACATGGCCTGCATATTCAAATGAAGGCAGCCGTACATTATGCCTACACATTACAAAGATTTTGTTTTCCTTGACACTTACAGGAGAACAAACTGCAATTAATATAGCCTGTTTAAGCAGACAGCACCCAATTAGTTATCATCCATTTTCAGATTGGGATGCTAGACAAAAAACATGGAGCTGGGCTCCTTATTCAAAAGGAAAATACATCCAAACTACAGGTTTTCAAAGACACATTTAACTCACAATGGCAAGGATACTCACTTAGTCTTTAATGTGAAATGGAGTGTTAATTTTTCTCTGTCACCTCTTAATTGCTTCCTTATTATACTGTTCAAGCAGTTAATTGCTAGACTGAGTGAAAGAGTGTTTTCAGGGAAAAGGAAATGCCACAGCATGAAAGAAAAAAAAATAGAAGCAGTTCACTAGCGTAATTGGGTCTGATATAACATCAGCTTGTGGTATTCCTTTTAATGGTATCTACAAAAATAAATAGGGAAAGGCAAATTGTGATTGGGAAAGTAGAAAAAGATTAAGCCAGTTGGCATGCCTACATGCAACTTGTGTCACTGTCATTTACCAAGCAAGCAAGTGAACTCTTCAATGCCATCCACACTTTGCCGAGGTGCAAGTTGCCTTCCCTACGTGTGGGGCAGACATGAATATCTCCACAAGCCAGATATTCCTAGTGCAGAAGCTGGTTCCAGGGAACCATATAGACACTTGCTTGTCACCTTCCCTGGGTTAATGTTCACAGAATAAATGAAGGGTAAATGAAGGCAGAAAGTCATTATATTCTATGCCCCTAACTACTTTGGAGCTCCCCTTACAATCCCATTTGGCCCTCAGAGAGAAATTTGTCCTTCCTTTAACTATCATCAAAAATGGGAGTTGACACTGTCAGAGCTTTATTGTGCTTCTTCAGCGAAGACATGGATTATAAGAATAAAAGACAAGAATACAGACATTTATCCAAGCAACAAAACATAGATCACCAGCTTTAATTAGGATGTTTGCATGCCAGTGTTAGAGAATTCATAATAAGTATTATTTTCTACATCCTCTAATTTTATTAGACCATAGCAATTATTAATGAAAAAAGACAGTAAAGAAAACACTTGCTTTAACAGTGAGATTGGAAGAAAGATTTTCATTTGCATTGAATTTTAATTATGATCAAAAGAAATAACTTTGTTCAATCTTAAATTTAACTTCCAATGAAAAATAGAAAAAATGTAAACCATTTACTGAATTGTATTCATTAGTACTGTGCAATGATTAACTCATTAGCATCACTCTATCTACTGTTCCTGTTTGTCTACTGTTTACTGATGTCTGCTGATCTTCTACCTGATTTTTTCTCCTGAAAGAGAGGAGTGGGAGGTGGAGAAGTGACTGAGGGTAGATTCCTTCTATGACTGGAAAAATAATATGACGCTTTTCCAATGCTCTACCTTCAAAGATGCAGAAGAGAAATTCAATCTTGAAGTGGAAAATACTCAGTGATAAAGTATGGAACAATTAAGCAGGTAAATAAAATATTTCATACAAACATCACAAAGGAAATTTTCTAGCCATTACACTCTTCTGCATGTTACTGCAGGACAAACATTCTAAAGCAGTGGTTCTTGAATTAGGCTCCATTCATGGAAATCAGGGGTCCATCAACATCCAAAAACATTGCATAAGAATTCTATGTATATGTGAGTCTCTACATTTTTCTTGGAGAGGATCCATCACATTTGTGTTAGTTTTCTATGCTGCATAACAAATTACCACAAATATAATGGCTTAAAACAACACATACATTTATTGTCTCACAGTTTATGTGGGTCAGGGAGTCCATGCATAGCTTGGCAATGTTATCTGTGAGGTTGCCATCAAGATGTGAGCCAGGACTCTGTTCTCATCTTCAGGCTCGACTGGGATCCGCTTCCAAGTTCACCCTGGTTGTTGGCAGAATTCTTTTCCTCGTGGTTGTAAGATTCATGCCAGCTTTGTTCATCAAAACCAACCAGGAAAGCAAGACCTTAGAGTAAGCCTGCTAGAAAGAGAAAGTCTTAAATAAGGTAACATAATCACTTAAGTGACAGCTCAGAGCCTTTGCTGTATTCTATTGGTTATAAGCAAGCCAAATATCCTGCCTACACTTAAAAGAAGATTATACAAGGGTGTGAACACCAAAGGTGGGGGTTATGGAGGTCACTTTAGCTTTCATCATATGTTCTAATGAATTTGTGGTTTTTAAAAAATATATATTACAAGTCACTGCTCCAGTCTACCAAGTACAAGTGTATTCATTATCACTGAGTAACAAATTAGCACAAAACATAGTGGCTTAAAGCAATAATAATCACTTATCTTTCACGATTTCTGTGACTCAGGAATCTAAACAAGACACAGTGAACATGACTTGTATCTGTTCTACTATGTCTGGGGTCACAAGTGGAAGACTCAATGACTGAGAGCAGGAATCATCTGAAGTTTCATTCACTCATATGCTTATGATTAATGATGGCTGTCAGCTAGGGGCCTTGGTTCCTCTATACATGTTTCTTCATGTGTTTTTTCATTGGAAATTTTGGCTTTTTTCACAGCACAGTTGCTGAGAGAGAGAGAAAGATAAGCCATATCATCCTTTCTGACCTAGCCAGAATTCACATAGCTTCATTTCTACTGTATTTTACTGGTGAAGGCAGTTACAAAGATTCACTCCATTTCAAGATGAAAGAACAGAGACCGTACCTCTCAATGGCCAAAAATATGCAATAAATATGTGGATGAGACTATCCTGTAAAATACAATCTGCCACAACACACTGAGGTAGGCATTCAACAAATGTTCACTTGCTCTACAAATATTTACTGGGCTCCTATACTTTGCATAGGTCACTACTGTGTTGAGGCACCATACTTCAGAGTTACAGTAGTCCAATTGAATTGTCCCTTGTAACTTGCCAAACAAATCTATCCTCAAAAAACAACTTCCTGAAAAACTGCAAATGTTGTTCTCATGAAATCATCTCACCATCTTAGAGATAAACACATATCCACCAAAGCCTCCTCTGCCTAACCCTGTGACTTAAAGAATCCCAGAGGGAGTTAGAGGCTGCAATGAGCCACGATTGTGCCACTGCTCTCCAGTCTGGGTGACAGAGTGAGATTCTGTCTCAAAAAAGAAAAATAAGGAAAAAAAAAGCATCCTGGCGAAATCCCAACACTAAATAAATAGAAATTCTTGACTTATAACTAAATTCCCAGTACTGCACAGGTGCAGAAAGGCCTGTACTTTCTCAGGACCTTTTATCTTTAACAGACTTTCCAATATCATAAATAAATTCTCTCCATATTATAGTAGAAATGTTCAATAAAGGGTCCCTCTGTATTTTGTAGATACATCAAACTAATCCTATGATTCATTTACTTGTCCATTTATTTGTTTATTCAACATGTGTTTACTGAATAACTACTATTATACATGCCAGTGGGCACTGGGATTAAATGATGCACAAGGTAGATATTGTTCCACCCCTCAGTAAGCTCTCAGCCCAGTGGAGAAAAGTAAAAACTAAACAAGCAATTACATTACACTGTGATAAGTGCTATGGTAAGGAAAATATAGAGTGCTATGGATTTAGGGCAGGAAATCCTTACTAAAGGAAATGACAGTTGTCTGCAAATCCAAACTATACATTCTGTAAAGGGATGTACTCCTTACAATAAAATATAGGCACTTAACGGATGTTTAATAAAGCCTTGGTTAGTAGATTGAACGTTATCATTCTTCTAAAACCTTCAACGGTTCACAAATATCTTAGTAGGACATTTGGAACATTCTGTGATTTGCCATTGCTCCTCTTTTCGAGCCCCATCCATCACCATGCTCTTCCAATCACCCCACACTCTCACCATTCCCAAAACATGGCATGCACCTTAACACTGCTACAACCTGTGTAATGTTACTGTAGCCTGGAATTCCCTTCCTACTGTGTGTTTGTATGTGTGTGTGTACATGTGTGTATGCGTTTGTGTGTTACCTGTCCTATCTTACTAAATCAAATGTTATCTTCTACAGGAAGCCTTTCTTGACCAATTTTACCAAAGGGGAGTTAATTGCATCTTTCCCTTGGTGCTCACAGTATGTAGATTATACCACTTGTTTTACTTTGTCTGGCATAATTACTTCTGTATGTATCTGTTCCCTCTCTTATTTATTCATTCATTTGTTATCAAGACTCAAGTATAAGATACATATGCTATCTATTAAGCTAGATATTAGGGATACAATGTAGAAAAATATTAACAAGGTTCCTACCCTCAGAAAACTATCCTGCTGAGCGTGGTGGCTCACGCCTGTAATCCCAGCACTTTGGGAGGCCGAGGAGGGCGGATCCCGAGGTCAGGAGATAGAGATCATCCTGGCTAACACAGTGAAACCCCATCTCTACTAAAACTACAAAAAAATTAGCCAGGCGTGGTGGCATGCACCTGTAGTCCCAGCTACTCAGTAGGCTGAGGCAGGAGAATCGCTTGAACCCAGGAGGCAGAGGTTGCAGTGAGCCAAGATCATGCCACTGCACTCCAGCCTGAGTGACAGAAAGGAAACTATCCCACTGCTCTTAGCACAATAACTCATCCATTGTTGATGTCTAATGTATATTGAATAAATGAATGGATGATTGAATTGATATGATGATGAATTGGTTATATCTGCCTTTATATACAACAGAAAGTCTGTGATTTGAAATTAAGAATCTATGCTATTGTTTAGATGGATCAATTTCCCCAAAAACAAATGAGCACAAGATGGGTTATTTCAAGGGTTCTGATTATTAACATTTTAATGAAATAGGTCCACTGTCCCACATAAGTCAAAAAATACTACATTACTAATATGAGCAGTTCCATTTACCCTAGCAAGTGATAGCTATAGGTACCATGCCTAGAGTGCAGTTTTTCTAGACAGGTAGCATTGTTCAGATACATATCTTGAAAACATATCAGTGCAGGATGAGATTCCATGGACTTCCCATTGATTTTCTTCATTTCAGATAAATCCATAGACCATTTGTCTTATTGTTCATTTCATACCACCTTCATTTTCTCAATGAATTGTTCTTGAGTGCCTACTGTGTGGCGTGCACTGTATTAAGCACAACTTTAAATAAAGTGCTTCCAGGGACTGACTAGGAAAACAACAAATTTACTCCGATCAAACTCACTGAGGGACAAGAGAAATAGAAAGGGTGTTTTTCTTACCCTTTCCCAAAATAATTGAAGGATCAGTCTTGTTAAGTAGTAAAATGCATCTCTTAGTCCTCCCTCTTTCTAGATTAGCTTTGACCTATGTGTATGTTGTTCCTGCTAAATGGGTCAAACAGGATAGGAAAGTTAATCAGCAAGCACGTGCAAGACAAGATCACTCTGAAATGAAAGACTTCCTTCCATATGCCATACTGTTATGTCTTGCCACTGCCCCCACACCGCAACCCCCCACCCATACTCCTGAATTTAACACCTTAAAAAGATTATCTGTGATTCCATTGACAAATAGTATTCTTCTGCTTTTTAGATATTGAAGTCACTATGCACTTCTGACATCAGAGGAAGTGTGACAGTGTCAACTAATAGATATCCCATTATGTTAGGCAGGCACATTGCCCCAAAGCACACTGTCATTTCAGATCTCTTTCAAGTCTTATCCTGACCCCTAATCGGGTATTTAAAATTAACAATTCCTTTAATTATTTCAGTTCTGATTATAATATCCAAACCAACCAGCTATTAGAGTTTGACACTTTGCTCATAGGAAAGGTGTCCTCTGAGCAGGTTCTGAGCCACTATGCAAAGCACTGATAATGCAGCAAGTCACCCATTCTATCAGTTGTTCTTTCAGTTAGTTGGTTGAATACAGTTCTTTTATAAACAAAGAGAATAATCAGTGATATTTACAGTGCCATTAGCTGACAGGTTGAAATCCTGCCATACATTCTGTGGGTTCCCAAAGCTTGCAGGAGTTTCTAAGTTCTTAGAAAATGTGCCTCCATGGTCATATTGGTTTAATAAACTAATAAATACCATCTGAATCTCTTTGTGGCATTTTCTGGCTACAACATGAAGATGGGGAGGCTAGCTGAATACAAAAGCACAAGAAAAACGTGTGGCTATAGAAGTTAGTATTTGAAAGAAAAAGAAATCCTGGATTATTGGCTATTAACCTACACTTGAAATGGAGAAAGGAATGTATAGTCCCAGGGTTTCCTAATATATTTTCACTGTTCCAGAGAGGAATTTTACTATGACTCACTCCCAACCAACCACCAATTTTGTTTGTCTAGTTTGTCAAAGAGACTCGACTGTCAACATTACTAAGAGACATCTAAGGATATCACTTTTTCACAGTGTACAGCGAATTTATACTGTTATAGGGAGGAGTTAGAATAATGACACCAATGCTTAGAGCACACCACCCCACCAATATTTCATGTTGGATATCAGAAGGTTAGTTCCACAAATTCATACTTCTCTTCCCTTCTTAAAGTCAGCTCACTCCATCAAAAAGTCTGAAACATGTCTTCTTCTATATATTGTTGTAAACCCCTTTGAGGGCAGTTATTGCATTCATTCCAGTATCCTCTGCCTGTGTAGCATCGGCTAGTGTGGTGCTTTTCATGTGACAACTGCTTATCACGATCCCTGCGTCTGATGATGCTACTGATTCACATCAGGACATGATCTTTGGACCATGTTTTCTAATGTAGGTTGTTGTTATTTTCCAAAATATATGTGTTTTCTTATTAAGAACATTTGGTTTGGCAAATGGCATGCTGATGGGTTTGAATTAGCTATGTAATCTGCAGTCAGGAGAAATAGCTTGTCTTCAGTCTTCAGTTCAAAAGATTACTCTCACATTCCAAAATCCTTCAAGTCTACAACCCACATTGGGTTCCCATTTGTAAATGAAAAGTGATGATAGTACAAATAAACAAAATGCCTCTTTCCAGAACACTGATGATAGGTAGAAGGAAGTGGAGGGACAATTTAAAAATAAGCATCCAGACTCTAGATAAACTGATATTCACTGTCTTTCTAAACTTCATCAGCATTCCCTGAAACTAATCACTCTTCATTTTAATCCATGTTTTTTCACCTTCAGTCTTCAAATGAGACCTCTGACAAATTTTGAAATGATCCTTCTATCAGCATAATCTTAATAATTCTAATAGCACAAGATTGATTCGAATATGTGGAACTTTCAAATCAGTATATATACCCTCTTCAACACTGAATGTGCTCTTAATGTAATATGTATACCATGGATTTCTTCTATACTCCATTCTGTATAACTATCGCTCACACTGTCCCACATTTGAAATAAAGAATTATATTTTATGTAGTTGGTGCAATTTGACAGTAAAAATCACTAAGGATAGGAGATAATTAAATTGAACAATCTGATGTCTGAGTTCTACACAAATCCATTTTTATTAAGCTACACATCGATTCCCACTTCTGTGTTAAGTTCTTTACCTAATTCTCTCTTCTTTTTTTGTTAACTTCCAATTCTCTTTTGTCTAAGCATACAATGTCCCATATAGCCTTGAAATCAATTTAGCAGACAGTCCTTTTGTACAGTTTTATAATCTGCAACATTTGCATTTCTATTCCTCCTTTTAATTCACATAGAAGAGCATATCTCCTTCAGAGAAGACTGAAAATTGAAGCTGCAAAAATATTAAAATATTCTCCAACATGGAAAAATGATTTAAAACATCAGTTCATACAAACATAAATGATCCATTTTTGTTGCTAGCTTCTAAAGGCTTCATTTTAATAATACGTAGAAGGTCCTCATTATACCACAAAAAAGTCAAGGGAGACAGTTTTCCTTACCAGCCCATAAATTTATGCACTTTCCCATAGAGTTGGAAATTGTTGCTAATATAATCTTTCTCTGAGATTCCATCCCTGTATACTTTATTTGAGGTCTGCTGTCACCAACTCAAATCTAGATTGTTATAGGAACCAATATAAAAGCAAACACAAGTCATCAGAAAGGGAGGGCTATGATTGTTTTCCCACCACAAGTCAAAGTTACTTTCTCTATTTAATACTTAGAACTAATACATCAATAAATATTTTTAAAATGCTCTTTTAATAGGCTGGTTTTTAAAGATCTTTCATAAGTTATTAGATGAAATAATATAGAATAAATGCAAATTATCAGTAATAATAAGAAAGTAAAGGATAGGAGGCACAAATAGTGAAAAAGAGTAAATGGTAGAAGTTCAGGATCAATATTAGTACTTTAATATTTTTATAAATGAGTATTGATTATATGAATTATATATCAATTTGTTCCTGAAACTAATTACAGTGCTTACTATATATCTTCTATAGATGTATAGAAATGAAAGGCACCAACCTCAAGGAAGTCAAGTGGGGAGAGCAGATACACAAATAACCCGGTGCAATGAGTATCATAGTAAAGGGATGTGGGGATGGGTAGCATGGAAACACAAAGATGGGGCACCAGATCCTGTCTTGGGAGTAGTGAGGACTCAGTCAAGGAAAGGGTGTCAGATATGAGGAAATGAGGATATTTCAAGAATGAGGAAAGTGCTTATGCAAATAGAGATAATGAGAGCATGTCATATATACAGACTTCCAAGGCATTCTTGAGTTAAATTCTTGATACTGTCCCAAACTATATAATGTGTATAAGGATTACCAGGGAACTGCTTTAAAAAAAAAAAAAAAAGGGGCCGGGCGCGGTGGCTCAAGCCTGTAATCCCAGCACTTTGGGAGGCCGAGGCGGGTGGATCACGAGGTCAAGAGATCGAGACCATCCTGGTCAACATGGTGAAACCCCATCTCTACTAAAAATACAAAAAATTAGCTGGGCATGGTGGCGCATGCCTGTAGTCCCAGCTACTCAGGAGGCTGAGGCAGGAGAATTGCTTGAACCCAGGAGGCGGAGGTTGCGGTGAGCCGAGATCGCGCCATTGCACTCCAGCCTGGGTAACAAGAGCGAAACTCCGTCTCCCAAAAAAAAAAAAAAAAAAAAAAAAAAAAGATTGTGATGCAAGTGGCCAGGACCACATTTTGAAAAACTCAGATGGAATAGGTTTGTTCATGGACACACAGGATGACCAACTGTCCCAGTTTGCCGAGGATTGAAAAGCTCCTCAGGAGGCAGTATTTTCAGTTCTAAATCTGGGACAGTGTAGAGGAACACTGGATGATTGGTCACCCTAAGAATAGCATAGTAGCATTCCATTTCAAAATGTCTCTTTTTGAGAACTTAAAACATAACTGCCATTTAATGCAGCAATCCTATTACTGGGTATATATCCAAAAGAAAATAAATCATTCTAATGAAAGATTGATTGCAAAATGTGCAAAAAGAGACACATCCACTTGTATGTTCATTGCAGCACTATTCATGACAGCAAAAACATGGAATCAACCCAGGCGCCCATCAGTGATAGACTGGATTTTTAAAAAAATGTAGTACATATACACTTACTGATTTACATTGTTGTCATGGAATACTATGCAGCCATTAAAAAAGAATGAGATTGCCTGGGTGCGGTGGCTCATGCCTGTAATCCCAGCACTTTGGGAGGCTGAGGCAGAGGGATCACAAGGTCAGGAGTTCGAGACCAGTCTGGCCAACATGGTGAAACCCCATCTCTAGTAAAATACAAAAATTGGCCAGGCATGATGGCACACACCTGTAATCCCAGCTACTCGGGAGGCTGAGGCAGGAGAATTGCGTGAACCCAGAAGGCAGAGGTTGCAGTGAGCCAAGATCACACCACAGTACTCCAGCCTGGATGACAGAGCAAGACTCTGTCTCGAAAAAAAAAAAAAAAAAAAGGATGAGATTATGTCCTTTGCAGCAACATGTATGCTGCTGGAAGCCATCATCCTAAGAGAAGTAACACAAGAACAGAAAACCAAATACCGCATATTCTAGCTTATAAGTGAAGGCTAAATATTAGGTATTTGCGGATATGAAGATCATAACAATAGACACTGGGGACTACTTGAAGGGGTGGGAGTGAGGGAGTCAAGAGTTGAAAAACTAACTGTTGGGTACTATGCTCACTACCTGGGTGACGGGATCACTCAAATCCCAAACTTCAGCATCACACACTATACTCATGTAACAAATCTGTGCGTGTATTCCCTGAGTGTAAAATAAAAGTGAAATTATAAAAAAGAAAAAATTTTTTTGACAATGCACATTGTTATGTCTTCTGATGAATTTTTTAAATGTCATACCTATTCTGCTCAGAACTCTCCAAGGATAGTGATCAATTACAAATATTTGAAAATGCAGGGCATCTGAAGATTTTGCTTCTTGTATCAGAATGAAGAAGTGGCATATCAAAAACAGAAATCCCCCCTTCTGGTTTCTCATCTGGAGCATAATTCCACCACTGATCAAAGAACTTCCCTTTTTCTGGAAATAAACTGAGTCAAATTTCACCCAGCCTCCCAGATCTAGGAGAATGTGGTGGTAGAAGAAATGAATCTTCCTTACTGATTGGCCATTTAAACCTGCAATCATCTGCTCATAGTTATTTGCATGCACAATTAAACAACTTCACACAAGTGTCAACAAAACTATGGGACTCAATCTAGTTGAAATTTACATTATTAAACATCCAATATTTTTTAAAATTCAATTACGTTTTTGAAATTCAACTAAAAATATCACTTACTGATTTACATTGTTGTCATCAGTAGAAAGCCTTACCTCGAATGAGTAGTTATCAAAGGCACCTAAGATAGTTATAAAAATATCAGAAATTTCGTTAAAAATCACTACTATATGCAAAACTCCTAGTGTGTTCTAATATTAGAAATGTGTAGAAGGTATTGACTTCCATTGTTTGAGAAAGATTAATGATGAGGTTCCCTGAAGTTGACTCAGGGAATCTTAGTCTCAGTAGATTTTCAAGTTGAACAGTTCTCAAGGGTTAAACTGATACAGTTTGGATCTGTGTCCCTGGCCAAATCTCCTGTTGAATTGCAATCCCCAATGTCGGAGGTGGGGCCTGGTGGGAGGTGACTGGATCATGGGGATGGGTTTCTTATGAATGGTGTAGCAACATCCCCTTGGTGTTGCTTTCACAATAGTGAGTGAATTCTGAGATCTGGCTATTTAACCGTGTGTGACAGCTCCCCCGATGGCAGAAGGCAAAGGGGGAGTGATGTGCTTGCTCCTCCTTTGCCTTCTGCCATGACTGGAAACTTCCTGAGGACTCCCCAGAAACAGATGCCACTATGCTTCCTGTACAGCCTGCAGAACGATGAGCCAATTAAACCTCTTAAATCAGGTATTTCTTTACAGCAGTGCAACAATGGCTTAACACAAACTGGATAGTCATTAAACTCCATACTTCGGAGAGGAGTTGAGTAAGCTCTTACAGCATGTTTTCAGAGAGTTAAAAGCACAGCATGAAATGCCAATGCTAAGACAGGGAAATCAATACAGGTATAATTGGCTTAATTTAAGAAATATTCTAAAATTCACAGAATGATAACTAGTATGTATCTTATCTGGCATCTGGTGTGTACCAGGTACCATGTGCTTTAGACACATACAAACAGGTTAATGAGAGTTATTAACAAAATAAATAATAATTTTACACCATATTAGCATGTCACCACTTAGAGATACCAATAATGCTGCCATTGACTTACATTTCCCTTTCTTCATTCTAAGTGCCCTTCCAGAGATTCCTTTCAATGTCTTAGGCAACTTTCAGTTCATAATTAATCATACACTTCCTCACAACATTCTTATATTAACATCACTTTGACAGAAAGAAGCCCAAGTTTAAAAATAATAATAACCAATTAGGTGAACCCCTTCTCCCATTCCTTCACAAAACATATAATCATAAGGTAACTCATGAATGCCAGCCTAGATTAGTTATCAATGTGATGATTGCCATGAGAGTGTTATGGCCAAAGCATATCATTTAGCACTAAATATTTTCTGCTAGTCTGGCTTATCTACATGGCATGTGACCAAACTAAGAAATAGTTTAAGCCAAATACATAATATCTTGATGAACAGGTCTGGACAACAACATCTTTAAATAGAACTTCAAAAGTAATGTGGAAAAGAGGTATTGAAATGAGATGAATGTGGCGAAATCAGATGAAAGAAAGACAAGGAAGGAGTCAACACTGAGTCTTCTCATGAATGTAGTCATTTCAGCTTTTTTTCACATATTCTCCAGGAAGACTGCGTTTTATCCTTTTTACCTTGATAGTCTCTCCAGTTTTTCTGCTTCCATATTTTATATGCAGGCTAACATGCTGAATGCCTGAGCGTATCTAATAAAGTCTACATTGATGCAGAATATAGAGTACAAGAATTATGCCCTGGCTTTTGTATATTATTAGCCCTGTTCACAAAAACCCAGGCCCATGCCAGCCTTTTAAACAACGGTCCTGTATTGTTTCCATTTACTTAAAGTGTGATTCAGAGTGATGGTTTCACCAGCCATTCCTCAGCAGGTATTCATGTGGTTTGGATTTGCGGAGCACATGGATTGCCCAGCACTGTCCCTGTTGAACATCAAATGTCAGCCTTTTTTTGACAGATGATTTTTCTAATTGGTCAGCATCACCTTGGATTCTACTCTTGTCTCACAAGAAATTTTCAGTTTTTAATTCCCCCACCCTCCCGCGCCATTTTCCAGTGTGGTGTCGTCCACAAATTTAATAGGAATGTATATATTTCTCTCATTCCAGACCTTGCAGGGAAAAAAAACGAAAAGCTCTAGGACAAAACTGTATGATCTCTGGAACATGTTGTCCCAGGTTTCTCTCAAAGCATTGTTTAGTGCCCTTGGAGTATAACTCTTGTAATGGTATCGTCCAGGCCTGATCTTCTTGGCTCACTAATGAAAATGCCTTGCAGATTCACAAAACTTTAGTGAAGTCCAGATGTGTCTTACATTGATTGCTCTCCTCTTTATTCAAGACCTGCAGTTCTGTCACAGAAGGAAATTAAATTGGTTTAACATGAGTTGCTCATCATAAAGACAGTGCCTTGGAATCTTTTGTTAGCAAATGGCTTACTTGATTGTTTTTCTAGCATTTTCATCTGCATTAAAGTGAAAATGACTCAATATAAGGAATAATTCCCTGTTAGAGCTATCCAGAAATGGAGTAGGCTGCTTTGAGGAGGTGGTAAAGATGCCATCACCGAAAGTACTTAAATGGAATGCTAAGAGAAGATTCCTGCATGAGCTAAGCTATTGAGTTGGGTGACTTCTAGGTTTATTTTCAATGCTAAGTTATTAAAATTCTGCATTTTTTTGTATTTTTCAGTAATATTTTTCCTTCATTGTTAAAAGATTGCTTTTTCAATTTATTTTCAAAGGCATTCTAAGACTTCTATAAAACATCAACAAATTTTTCTTTTTTTCAACATTCCACACTGAAACAAGTACACTGTAGAATTAGAAATGAGCAGAAGTTACTGATTAACTAAAAATTCTGATTGATCATTTATCTTCATCTTTGAAGTAAAGTGACGAAAAGGGAGCAATGTTGTTCCTTCCTTTATCTAATCCTTCCAGACTGGGTAAATTAAAAGAGTAGGAGTTGACTAATAAATGCTGAGTTCTAGCTACTAACAAAGCCTACATAAATGACTGGTGAAATTTCTGAGTTTCCACATATTGTCTTCTCAGAAGGACATGAGGCACTTGCTTATCCAAAGCCCTTCCAGCACTGGGAATTCCTGACTTTAATCAATGAAGTCTACACAAACATACCAGGGAATATGAAAAGTAGTTGCTGTATATTCAATGTCTATGTCTTATGATGGAAAAAAGTCTTGTCAAGGGAGCCCAAGACTTAGGGACTGTGCTTCTATCATGTGAGCTGGGAAGAGGAAGACTGTGTGTATTCGGACTACATATGTAACTATTTACTAATGCCTACATCATTACAAAATGCTTCATTTTACTGCCGAAATAACCTACCATCAAAAATAACCCTCGGCCAGGCGTGGTGGCTCACGCCTGTAATCCAAGCACTTTGGAGGCCAAGGCAGGCGGATCACCAGAGGTCGGGAGTTCAAGACCAGCCTGACCAACATGGTGAAACTCCATCTTTAAAAAAAAAAAAAAAATTCAAATGTCCAAGTATAGTAGTAAGTGGTGATTTTTAAAAATTTATATATAGCCGGGCGCGGTGGCTCAAGCCTGTAATCCCAGCACCGTGGGAGGCCGAGGCG
>NW_016107889.1:565679-571699 GCF_001604975.1 Cebus imitator | reverse complement strand
CTCAAAAAAAAAAAAAAGAAAAAAGAAAAGAAAAAAAAATAATAACCCTCACGAAACATGAGGGTCAACTTGAGAAAGCAACAAATATTATGGACTTTCGGCCAAATTCCAAGGTAAGTTTTGTGCTACAAATCAGCTAAGTGTCTAGGGGAAAACTGTAAGTGTAATGGTGATGAAATAGCTGCTTACCAAAATATATCTGGATCTCAGTGTTCTTGTCTAGGAGAACCTCAAATGCACTTAAGCATAAAGGTGGGCTTGTACATATTTGACCCAAGTGACATAATGAACTTTTATGTATCTTCCATAAGGGAAATGTAAGTAGACATGAAAAACTAGAAACCTGTCACCCAGAAAACTTTGCCTAGCTGCCCGGAATCTTTGCTATTGAGAAATGAGAGAGCAAGAAACAGGGGGAAAAAAACAATGAAAAAAACAATATGTAGCAAGAGCTATACTCCAGTTCTATTTTACAGGAAGATAAAGAGTTTGGGGAGATAAATGGATATTTTATTTTCATATATCAGTTAAATAGTTTCTAAGTATATTCCAGCACATATTGTTCTTTTATCTTGGTTTGAGTTCTGTTTACCAAAGCAGACCCTGAAATGAGGACTCCATGGCAATTCATTTTTTGGAAAATTATTCCAGTAAGCATTGATGGGAAAGTAGGCATCTGAGACAGTAAAGGAAAGAAAGTCACTAAAGTTTGCGTTATCAAACAAGTTACCACTGTGTGCAATTGCAGCTCAGTCCATCTGGAAAATTTTGGGGAACAGTGTAGAATACTCTTCAGAGTTACACCAACTGAGGGATGAGAAACTAAATTCAACAATACATTACAAAGATTATTCATCATAACCAAGTAAAATTTATCCCAGGGTTGCAAGAGTGGTTTAACATATGTGAATCAATCAATGTGATAAATCATATAAACAGAATGAAGGATAATAATCGTATGTTCATTCCAATAGATGCTGAAAAAGCATTTTATAAAATTCAATATCCCTTCATGATAAAGACCCTCAGAAAATGTTCTTTTATGTATATATGCAAAGGTGGGTTTGCTGGATTATATGGTAGCTCTATTTTATTATTTTGAGGAACCTCCAAACACTTCTCCAGGGTGGTTGGACACTGTTGCATTCCAAACAACAGTGTATGAGGGTGTTGAGGGATATATTTCAACATAATAAAAGTCATATACTAAAGACCCACAGTTAGTATCATACTGAATGGGAAAAAACGGAAAGCCTTTCCTCTAAGACCTGGAATGAAAAAAGAATGCCCACTTTTATCACTGTTATTCAATATAGCAATATAAGTCCTAGTTGAAGAAATAAAACAAGAGAAAGAAATAAAAGGCATGCAAATTGGGAAGGAAGAAGTGGAATCATGCTTGTTTGCAGATGAAATAATTTTGTATTTGGAGAACCTAAAGACTCTACCAAAAAATCCATTAGAACTGATAAACAAATTCAGTAAAGCTGCAGGATACAAGATTAACATACAGAAATTGGTAGCATTTCTATATTCCAACAGTTAACAATATGAAAAAGAAATTTTTAAGTAATTCCATTTATAATAGCCCCAAATAAAATACCTACGAATTAACTTAATCAAAGAAGTGAAAGATTGCTATAATGAAAATTATAAAACACTGATGAAATAAATTGAAGAGAGCACAAAAAAACGGAAAGATATTTCATGTTTATGGATTTTAATATTTAATATTGTTAAAATATCCATAATATCCAAAGCAGTCTATACATGCAATGCAATCCCTATCAAAATACCAATTTCAAAGAAATAGAAAAAACAATCCTAAAATTTATATGAAATCTCAAAAGACCCAGAAGTGCCAAGGCTATCCTAGACAAGAAAGATAAAACTGATCACATTACTTGATTTCATATTATACTACAGAGTGATTATAACCAAAAAAGCACGGTAGTGGCACAAAAACAGAGACTTAGACCAATGGAACAGAATAGAGAACACAGAAACAAATCCACACACCTACAGTGAACTCATTTTCGACAAAGGCACCAATAAATCATGCTGGAAATACATGATGTCCACATGCAACAGAATAAAACTTGACCCCTATCTCTTGTCATACACAAAAATCAAATCAAAATAGAGAATTAAATCTAAGACCTCGAAATATAAAACCATTACAAAAAACCTTGGGGAAACTCTCCAGGTCCTCAGTCTGGGCAAAAATTACTTGAGTAATACCCCACAAACACAGGTGAGCAAGATGGGATCATATCAAGTTAAAAAATTTTAGCATAATAAAGGAAACAGTCAACAAAGCGAAGAGACAACCCACAGAATGGAATATTTGCAACTACTCATCTGGCAAAGGATTAATAACCAGAATATATAAAGAGCTCAAACAACTCTACAGGAAAAAAAAAAATCTAATAATCTGATTAAAAGGTAGGCAAAAGATTTGAATAGAAGTTTCCCAAAAAGAAGATGTACAAATGAAAACTACAATGAGATCATCTCACCCCAGTTAAAATGGCTTTTATTCAAGTATCAGGCAATAATAAAAGCTGGAGAGGATGTGGAGAAAAGGGAACCCTCATACACTTTTGGTTGGAATGTAAATTAGTCCAATCATTATGGCAAAGAGTTTGGAGGTTCCTCAAAAAAACTAAAAAGAGAGCTACCACACAATCCAGCAATTCCACCACTGAGTATACACCTAAAAGAAATTCAGTATATTGAAGAGATATCTGCATTCTCATGCTTGTTGCAGCACTCTTCACAATAGCTAAGATTTGGAAGCAACCTAAATGTCCATCAACAGATGAATGGATAAAGGAAATGTGGTACTTATAAACAATGGAGTACTATTCAGCCATAAGAAAGAATGAGATTCTGTCACTTGGAGCAACATGGACAAATATCACATGTTCTCATGTATTTGTGGGATCTAAAAATCAAAACCATTGAAATCATCAAGAAAGAGAGTAGAAGTATGTTACCAGAGTCTGGAAAACGTATTAGGGAGGAGATGAGGGGGAGGTGAAGGTTGTTAGTAGGTACCAAAAATAGTCAGAATGAATAAACAAGGCCTACTATTTGATAGTACAACAGAGTGACTATAGTCAATAATAATTTAATTGTACATTTAAAAATAATTAAAGGAGTATAGTTCGACTGATTGTAACTCAGAGGATAAATGATTGAGGGGATGAATACCTCATCTTTCATGTGTAATTTTTGTGCATTTCATGCCTGTATCAAAACATTTCATATACCTCATAAATATATACACCTACTATGTATCTCCCTAAAAAGCCAAAAATTTAAAAATATTTGAAGACAGAATAGCTTCATTAGTCAAAAAATGACATTTTTCACAGAAATAGAAAAACAATTCTGAAATGTTTTCCTGTTTCACAAAAGAACCAAAAAAGACCCAAGATAGCCAAAACTTTGCTGAGCAAAAACAATAAAACTGGAGAAATCATATTACTTCACTTAAAATTATACCATATAGCTATAGTAACAAAAACAACATGGGACTAGCATAAAAACAGACACATAGGCCAATGGAACAGAATAGAGAACCCAGAGCCAAATCCACACACCTACAGTGAACTCATTTTTTACAAAAGTGCCAAGAACATATATTGGAAAAAGGAGAGTCTCTTCAATCAATTGTGCTGGGAAAACTGGATATACATATGCAGAAGAATGAACCTTGCACCGGTCTCTGGCTATACACAAAAATCAAATCAAAATGAATTACAGAATTAAATTTAATACCTCAGACTATGAAACTATTACAAAAAAACATTGAGGAAATGCTCCAGGACATTAGTCTGTGCAAATATTTCCTGGGTAATAGCCCCAAGCACAGGCAACTATAGCAAAAATTGACAAATCAGATCACATCAAGGTAAAAAGCTGCTGGGCAGCAAAGAATACAATCAACAAAGTGAAAAGACAACCCACAGAATGGAAGAAAATATTTGCAAACTATGCCTCAAATAGGGGATTAATAACCAGAATATATTAGGAGCTAAAATAGCTTTATAGGAGATAAACCTAATAATTCAATTAAAAATGGACAAAAGACTTGAATAGGCATTTTTCAAAAGAAGACATACAAATGGCAAGCAGGGATACAAAAGGATACTCCATCAAAACGCAAATTCACCACAATCAAGTAGGCTTTTTCCTTGGAATGCAAGGTTGTTTCAACATATGAAGATTAATAAATGAGATTCATCACATAAACAGAACTAAAGGCAAAAACCACTTGACTATCTCAGTAGATGGAGAAAAAGCTTTCAGTAAAATTTAATATCCATTCATATTAAAAACTCTCAATAAACTAGGTTTTGAAAGAACATATCTCAAAATAACAAGAGCTATGTATGACAAACCCACAGCAAACATTGTACTGAATGGGCAAAAGCTGGAAGCATTCTTGCCATGTACAGTGCTTGAAAATCAGCACAAGATAAGGATACCTTCTCTCACCCCTCCTATTCAATATAGTATTGGAAGTTCTGGCTAGGGCAATCAGGCAAGAGAAATAAATAAAGGGCATCCAAATAGGAAGAGAGGAAGTCAAAATATTCTTGTTTGCAGATGACATAATTCTATATACAGAAAACCCCATAGTCTCAACCCAAAAGCTTCTTAAAATGATAAAATAATTCAGCAAAGTCTCAGGATACAAAATCAATGTGCAAAAATCACTAGCATTCCTATACATCAACAACAGCTAAGCTGAGGGTCAAATCAGGAATGAACTCCCATTCACAATTATCACAAAAAATATCTAGAAATACAGCTATCAGGAATGAACTCTCATTCACAATTATCACAAAAAATATCTAGAAATACAGCTAACTAGGGATATGAAAGATCTCTACAAGAACTACAAACCACTGCTCAAAGAAATCAGAGATATCACAAGCAAATGGAAAAACATCCCATGCTCATGAATATAAAGAATCGATATTGTTAAAATGGCCATACTACCCAAAGCAATTTATAGATTTAATGCTATTGCTATCAAACTGCCAACGACATTCTTCAAAAAAACTTTAATAAAACTACTTTAAAATTTTGTATGGAACTAGGAAATAGCCTCAATAGTCAAGGCAATCATAAGCAAAAAGAACAAAGCTAGCTAGAGACATCACACTCCCTGACTTCAAACTATGCTATGGGGCTACCATAACCAAAACAGCATGACACTAGTACAAAAATAGTCACATAGACCACTGGAACAGAATAGAAAACCCAGAAATAAGACTACATACCTCCAACTATCTGAACTTCGACAAACCTCACAAAAACAAGCAATGGGGAAAGGATTTCCTATTCAATAAATGGTGCTGGGATAACTGGCTAGCCATATACAGACTAAAACTGAACCCCTTCTTCATATCATATACAAAAATTAACTCAAGATGAGTTAAAAACTTAAATGTAAAACCAAAAACTATAAAAATCCTGGAAGACAACCTAGGCAATACCATTCAGGACATAAGCACAGGCAAAGATTTCATGACTAAGATGCCAAAAGCAATTTCTATGAAAGCAAATATTGACAAATGAAAACTAATTAAGTTAAAGAGCTTCTGCACAGAAAATGTTATCAACGGAGTAAACACACAACCTACAGAGTGGGAGAAAAGTTTTGCAAGCTCTGCATTCAACAAAGGTCTAATACTCAGCATCTATAAGGAACTCAAACAAGTTTACAAGAAAACACACACACACACACACACACACACACACACACACACACACAAAAGTGGGGAAAAGGCATGAACAAATTTCTTTCTTTCTTTCTTTCTTTCTTTCTTTCTTTCTTTCTTTCTTTCTTTCTTTCTTTCTTTCTTTCTTTCTTTCTTTTATTGTACTTTAGATTCCAGGGTACATGTGCAGATCATGCAAGATTGTTGCATAGGTACATTCATGGCAAGGAGGATTGCTGTCTCCATTGCCCCCATCACCTATACCTGACATTTCTCCCCACG